>NC_057799.1:6248106-6542315 GCF_018294505.1 Triticum aestivum | reverse complement strand
CTACCCGCCGCCGCCCGACCCCGCCGCCGAAGCCGTCCGCTGCCGCCGCCGTCTCGCCGGACTTCGCCGGATGTAGCCGCCACCTCGGTTTTCGCGAGAAAACCGATTGGTTTTTTCGAAACCCTAGATGCGTTTTTTTATTATTTAGATCGGTTTTTTTGGTTTAGTTATTTAGCGAACGCCCGTTCGTTAGTTCGTTTTATCGAGCAGACAGCGAACGTTCGTTCGTTGGCCTGTTCGTCAATTTTTTCCTTTTCTCGGATTTTCCGCGATTATTTTCGATCGCGATTTCTGATCCGATTTTCGTTTTAGTTTATCTTTTCGCTCGTTTATCGAAATTAGGCGATTCAAGCGCCTACAGTTTCCTCTCGAAGCCCTCTTCCTGTTTAATCAACTTAAACAAGTTTTTGCTACTTTAAAATTTGACTTTAGTCCAGAATAGTAAACGAAGCTTGTTTCTTTCGCAGTTTGAGTTTGTTGCTTCGTTTGATTTGATTCTTTTTGCAAACCGGAGTTCTTAAGTTAAACTTTCAGGTTAGATCTTCTTATTTGAGTTTTACCCGTGCATCTTGCTTTATTGCTTATTGTATGCTTATTTGTTTGCGATTGAGTACCCGGAGTGCGAAGCGTGCTACTACGAGTCTCTAGGTTTCACGGATCATCAGCAAGGCAAGTAACACTTTGATCATACCTCTTTACTACCCAGTTTTATTGCATTAGATCAATCCTCAAACATTTGCATGGTTAGGATCTGATTAAATTGTGGGTTTGGGAAGTAGATGAGGTAGTACCTATACACCTGTTTAATATCAAACCTATGGGAGTTACTTCTACGTATATTGCTATGCTATGCTCGTAGATGTGGATTGGGTTTGAGTGTATTCATGACAGATGTGAGTATTGTTAATTGATGGTTAACTTAAGGTGGCAACTTTAATACACATCTGGGTGGATTGATGCACCTGGGGAATCCAGTGATTGCCTGTATTTTTGGAAATCCCGGGGTACCGTGTGATTCTCCTATGGACTGCCACCCAGGCGCAAAGGGATCATAAGATTATTCATGCTGGAAACTTCCGTGTGCAGGCGCATGCCATTATGGGCTCTGGCATAGTTGAGTAAGTTGTGGGAAACCTTTCCATGATGGGCTAGCAGATGTAGGGGATTGTAGGTGTACAGGCCTATCTATCGGTTAAGGGGACCTCTTCGAAAAGACTGTGTCTTGGTCATCCGTTTCTCAAACATCATGTAGTGCGAGGAATCAAACGGAGGAGGTCGAGTCTTGTGGGGAAAAGTGCACAAACCTCTTCAGAGTGTACAAACTAATCATGCTTAGCCGTGTCCCCGGTTATGGACATCTTGAGTATCTAGTTCTTGGATTATCATGTGGATCTCATCACTCTTAATACAAATTTGATTGGGTTATTAATTACTTTTAATTGGGATTGAGATGGGGTTTATCATTCTCAATGTTTTCAACCAACTTTGTTGTTAAATAAAATTTATTCCTTTGTTGTAGGGAAAAATTGGCTTTCCGCAAAACATATTAACCATACAGCCTCCACCAGCCATATATGCATGTAGTGATAGCTTTATTCTATTCATTACTCTTTTGTGTTGCCTTGCCAGCATATTCCATGTGCTGACCCGTTTTCGGGCTGCAACGTATCATGTTGCAGACTTTTCAGATGACGAGTAAGGAGCCTTAGGTCGTGGTCTTTCACTCAGTGATGCCGTTGGAGTTGAGGGACTCACTTTATCTTCCAAGCCTTCCGCTGTTATCGTATTAGATGGCCTTAAGCCATATTTATTGTAATAAGTTCTCTTTTGAGACATTCGATGTAATAAGTGTGTGATTGCTACTCTGTTATAAATCCTTCAAGTACTGTGCATGTCAGCATTACCGGTCCAGGGATGACACTGATGCACAGAGATCAGACTGTTTGAGGTCTGGTCGCTACACGCGCCCGCACGCCACGCTCGACTACGGTTGCCGTCTCCCACGACTCGCCACTCACTCCCCTCGCGGTTTCATTACTCCCCTCCCCTTCATTACTCCCCAACCCACCATCCACACCAGTTGCATGCGATTGGAGGAGAAACCGAGAGGAGAAGGCGGCGGCAGAAGATTAGACGGCATTCGCGGCCGTTGCTGGGGTTCGCCGGACCAGAGCGTCGTTGCCGGAGCAGTCGTCGTTTGAAGGTAAGGCTCCCTCCGTGCTCACATTCCTGCCTACGATTTCTGCCCCCTCCCTCTGTGGTCAATTTCCCCTCGAGTTTTCTCGAGATTCCGGCCGATTCGCGGTGCTACGGTGTCCCCGTCGGCGTTGGAGTCGCATGTTTGCCATCTAGGGCGGCATTGCGCAGTTTCATCGCCGTCGCGGTGGCCGTCATGCCGGTGAGGCTCGCCCGGTCCGCAACCATATTTGTATTTGCCTGTGCTTGTGCGGGCGATTTTCTAGCTGTTAGTTCTGATTTGCCTCGAAATGCCATGGCCATCAGTGTAGGGCGTTTTTTGTTGTTGAATTCAGGGTATGGTATTTGTGAATGAACCCTAGATCTAGTTAGGTGCATTTCAAAGTGTAGGATAATGACAGTCATGGAATTTTCAACAACTATCATCACTAATGGCAACTAATTTTCTGAATCAACTGTGTCAGTTGCCATGTCAGTTGTAGGATAATGTCAGCTTGTGAGAACCAAGTCAGGGAGTAATTTTTGTGTATGATTTCTATCTCTAGGTAGTTGCATATTTTCAGTGTGTGATAATGGCAGTCACGGCAATTTTCATTGCATTTGTTTACCCACTACTATGCTTCTAGGAGGTGGCAACTAATTTAGTGAATCAACTATGCCTGTTGCCATGTCATATGTAGGACAATGGCAATTTGACTGTACAATAGACTCAACTACGTTTTGCCATGCTGATTTGTGATAGCTAAACATATTTGATTGCATTACATGGCAACTTATTTTTTTATGAGGCCAGGGTGTGAGTTGCCACATTATATGTTGTACACTGGAAGTTGTCTGCCCTATTTGAAGTGCCTTATCTACCACATCTTCTGTTTGTTAACATGGCAACTTGAACCTAGTAGATGTCACCTGTACTTTTTATGGAGCCAATGTGTTAGTTGCCACATTACATGTTCGACAGTCCTGGTTGGGTGTTCCTCTGTTCTGCCTCATTTGCCACTTTCATTGGAGCCAACATGGAAAGTTTGATACTGGTAGATGGCAACTGCTTCATTAAGAAGCACACACACGTCCAGTTGCCATGTTTCTGCAATTGCTTTTCCACTTGATTAATTTTCTGCCTTTTTGTGCATGTTCAGCACATGGCAATTACTGCCCTTTTTAGATGTTTGAACTTTGACGTAACCATGGCAGTTTTCATTTTTGTTCATCGATGAATATCCAGTGAATCATTACTTCATGCATTTCTGTATGTATCCATTGGCTGTGTTTTCATTTCACCCTAACGTGTGTTTTGTTCTTACTGTAGCACAATGGCTCGTGGTGACCATCAAGATGATGATGATGATGACTTCATGGAGTTACCACCACAGAATCGTGCGACCGGTCGGACAAAAGATGGCGATGAGGTCACTTCCCCCATGTTTTAATTTGACATTGAGTTTTCAATCTTCTATTAGAACTAAATTTTCACTACATTGACCATGGCAACAAGTGATCCTTTTTGTGTTATGCAGAAGAAGAAACGTCATTGTAATAGGGATTTGCAAGAACGCCTGACTATATTGACTGAGGGATTTACTGATGAGTAGAAGGGAGCTGCCGGTGAGATGGGGATGCAGGCTCTGATGGATGTTCGGTGCAAGAACCTAGTAAATCCTGTATGTGACTGGCTCCATGAGATATATGAGCCTGCGTCTAGGGAATTCATGATTCCGGGACATGGAAGACTGCCTTTGGATGAGGAATCTGTGTTCTGCACTTTGGGTGTGCCCCGTGGAGAAATCAAAGTCCCGTATGAGGTGAATAATAAGATTGAGGAAGTCTTGTTCGCCCATTTGTTTCCTGAAATGGCATCCATGCCTAATACGACTGTGCTGGCAACTTCGCTGGAGGCCATGAAAACCCATGGCGAGGTATTTAAGATGAAGCTGCTCATGTACTTGATCTCAACTGTCTTTGCGCCTACCACATCTCTTCGCAACAAGTGCTTCCCTATCCTGGTGAATGCTCTCTATCTACTTTTTCCTTACAATCTTTTGAGTTTGATGTCATCTGGAAGCTAGTCACTGCCAGTTTTTTGATGTTTCTATTTGAATGCTGACGCGGCAACTTTTTTGTCCTGAATGTGTTGTGCAGGCGAAGCTGAACGACGTTAAGAACATGAATTGGTGTAAATTCATCGCAGACTTCCTGCATGATGCATTCTTAAACAAGATGTACCAGAAGGGCTCTCGCTTGCACCTAATGGTATTTTTTGCATACTCTTTCGCAAATGCTCTTGTCACTTTCATAAGTGTGAACCAAATTGTTTTGCATTTTTGGTATCTCTGTTTGGCCATAGTCTGCCAACCCAAAGTTTTTGACTGATCTTTTAACTGGATTTTTGTATTTTCCTTTTTTTTATGGCAACCGTATGAGATCGTACATGGCAACCCGTTGTTTCATTTTTATGTGACTCTTGTTACATGTGAAAGTGAATTTTGTTTGATCAATGGCATCTGTAGTTGCTTCCTACAAGGCAATATCATTTTTCTAGAACGCAAAAAGTGTTCATTTCATACATTCAATCCCTTTACACAATCTGGATGGCAACTACCATGTCGAACTGGTGGTAACTACCAGCATAATAGGATGGCAACTGCCAACATAGCACGATGGCAACTAACATAGATAGATGGCAAATCTTTTCTTCCCTTCTCTTCAACTTGATGACTCAAGGAAACTACATAAGCTTCTTTTCAACATAGCATGATGGCAACTGACATAGCTTGCTTTTTATTGTGTATACCAGCTTCAATTTCGATGTTGCATAACATATGAAAAAATCCCCATACGGCAACCATTTATGGCTAACAAGCGATAAATACCTTGGCAGCCATGGTTGTCTGCATATGGCACCCATGTTTGACCCTATACGGCAACTCCGCCATTCCGTGTCGAAACTCCTTCTTTTTTCCTCTTTTTGCAATACATGAATTGTAGTCACTGCTCCTTATTTCTTTGGACATGTTAGTTGTTTTTGTTGTTTTTCAGCTGATGGCCAAGCATGCTATAGACTACAGTGTGTTTGGTGGGCCATAAAGCTTTGGCAAGTGGATGGATGTGCATTCAGTTCCATCTTGTCCTGTTGAGGTAATCAAGGATGTTTATTTTGTTTTTTGAAATTATTTTTCTCTTGCATTTTGATATCTCTCTATGGTTGTTTTGGCTTATTTTGTTCTTACACACGTGACTCTAATATGTTTGGTTATTGCTACTTTTTGTTTTGTGCACAGGCGAGGGCACCTGTTGAGCATCTAGTTGGGCAGTTTGCTTCCGGCATGGCCAGCTTGCTCGGGAAGTTGGTTGAGGGTTGGACGGCACTTAATGCCTCTGACAGCGATGCGGTTGCGAGGCAGTTCACATCATTCGTTGGAGAACGGACACATCGACCAACTGGTTGCCATGGCCGGTACGACTACAACAGCTCTCAGGAGCTCCCTGGCACGCAAGATGAGCTAGATGGAGATGCTGGTCTCGACAAGGACAATGACGATGACATGGAGAATGTGCAACATGAAACCGATGATGATGAACATGTTGAAGTTCGTGTAGGTGGTAAGAAGGATAAGGCTGCACCAAATGTTCCTCCACCGTAGGAAGGCATTGATCAAACTATTGCGAAAGACACGGGGGTGTCGCTCCCAAAGAGGGGCAGGGCTCCAGAGGATGCTGGGCAGGGCTCTGCTGGCAAGAGGTGTAGGACCGATCCCGTATTTGATAGGAGGAGGTTCAACGTCTATTTAGTGTTTTGTTTGTCCTTCCTTTTTAATAGCCCGACCATTTTTCATTTTTTGCTAAGTGTGGCATGATTTTTGTGTCTCACACTTGGTATCTTTTTTGCCATTTTTTCTACGTGCAGTGAGGCGACAGCTGGTGGACGAGCAGTTAAGAAGAAGCAAGCACCAATGCCAACCCGTGTTTCTGCCCGATTGAACAAGGGTGTTCCCACTGCTGGTGACACCACTTCCAGTAGGTCGTCTCCTCGTACGTCGACGTCCCACACCGGGGATCATGTCGTGTTGGAAGACTTGAGGAAGACAATCAAGAAGTGGGTTCTCCCTGTTTTTCATTGTCATAGTGCTATTTTTTTGCTTGATGCATTCTAGATCATACACAACTTTTTTACTTGATACATTTCTGTGGCAACTACTGTCTCCTTCTCATGGCAGCTGTCTAACTTGCCACATGGGCTACTACCATCTGTCCCACATGGCAACTGCTATTTTCATGATCTATTTTTTGTTGCATGGCAACTCCTGCTTGTTTTGCATGGCAACTGCTAACTAGACCACATGGCAATTCTTTTTCCACTTATATGGCAACTGGCAGCTTTCCATTAACTTCCACCACCTACATTGTCATGTGTGCTGCATCCATACCTTGTTCTCAAATGGCAGCTCTGGCACATCACAATTTTTTCATTTTTATGATGACTACCATGGCAATTATTTTGCTCACTTTTTTATACTCTTTCATGTGCTTTCTTGCAGGGTGAAGAAGACTTCTACACGCGTGACCAAACGCAATCCTAGAGACCCACTTGAACGCATTCATTCCAAGCTGTCGACAAGTGGCAACTCAGATGTTCATGAGCCGCCAATCGACAAAACTGTTGCTGCACCGTCCACTGTTCCCACTAGCTCTGATGCAAGCGGCTGACCATCTCCGCCGGTTGCAGATGTGCAGACTACAATAACAAGCATCCATACATCTGGGAGTGATGAGTCAGTATCTGCCAGGACTGCTGAGATATTGCCCATGCCGGTGGCAATGAGGGATGCTGTTGTGACCCATGCCACCCGTTCAGCAAGTGTTGAAGTGGACGCTCCTGAGATCAACCTAAACAAGGAAGATTCCCGCTCATCTGATACGGATTCCAAGCGTGTGGCTGGTGGCACTTCTGCGTCCACAAAAGAAGGGGCTGCGGCCACATTTCAGAATGAGATGCCATCCACAGGTGAGACTCATGGCACAACAGCTCCAGCTGCTGGTGGTCCAGAGGCTGCTACGGCGACCATTGCGCGAGCTGGTCTGCCACCTAGGCGGCGTAGCCCCCGCAAGCATCCTGCACATTATCCAATGCACCATATGTAGCTAAGAGCAGCAGAGATGACTCTGGTTATGTGCCTGCTTCCACACTGTTCCCGCCTCCTGCCAAAAGCAATGTTATGGAGAAAACGGAAGTCCGGAATACAACTGACGCAGGTGGCAAGCCGTGCACGACTGAAGGAGGTGAATGTCCGGACCAGACTGCGTCTTTCACCGCCGTGGAGAACACCAGCTTAAATCTGCGCACTTCTAAGCTCCCAGTCAACATTGGTGTCCCCTACAGCCCAAACAGGACGATAGGCAAGAAATTTGCGATTGAGATCGCTGACAGCACACCCTGCACTACTAATAAGCCTGATGATCCTACAGCAAAAGAGGCAGAAATGTTTGTTGATCTGTCACCTCTGGATTCTGCCAAGCAACTTGTTCACGATTCGGCTGGTAGGCAGGAGAGGCACCCAATGGCTTTGACCCCACCGAGCTTTAGCCTTGGCATCGATCACAGTCAAGATGAACCAGTGGTGCAAGATCCTGTGCCTGTTGCCTTTGCTTTCCCAGCAAAAACGGCCCCAATGATGGCGCAGCCAATGGCTGATGGCAGGAAGGCTGTGAAGTTTGCAGAGCCGATAGTGCAAGGTACATTTCTTGTGTGTTTATTATTTTGTTTCTACATATTTTTTGTCTGACGTTTGTCACAAGCTTTTTTGGTTTCTTACTAGTGATGGCAAATCTCATGAGATGCACATGGCAACTGGAGTTGCTACCACATTACACCTACAATTGTTGCCATGTGACAATTCCATTTGCAATGCACATGGCAACTGGAGTTGCTGCCACATGGAAACTCCAGTTCAATGTACTTGACAACTGCAGTTGTTGCCACATGGCAACTACAGTGTAACGCACATGGCAACTGGAGTTGTTCCCACATGGACACTTTCTAATTTGCACCTACAGTTCACATTCTGCACTCTTTTTCACAATAACTTGTTGTTTCCAAGTTTCCCAACCCACTATTTTATCCTTCCAGCCACCCCTGAGGAGATTTCGCCGTCACTTGATGAAGCTTACCACAGGATTGAGGAGGAAGCATTGAAGAGGAGGTCCTCACGGGGTCAGGGGCAATCAAGTTCTAACGTGCCTGCTGAGTTGGTATCTGAGGATACCGTTAGAAGTGACACCCCTGGTTCCGTGAGGCAGAATAGGGTAGTTCACGCACCACCCGTGGATGACTACGAGCTCGATGTTAAGGCCACAAAGGAGCAAAACCATCTGTACGATATTGTCAAGTGTTTCAGAAATGCGAGGTCGAATAGCAAGCACATGAAGGAGCTGGAAGCATAATGTCCACAGCACATAACCCCTCACTTGCTTTTCTCCGATATTTTTCCTTTGTTATTCCAGCCATGCGTTGTTTATGTTTTATTTTTATTTTTTTAGTAGACATGATTCTTTTATGTTATATCATTTTCATACAGCTCATGTTTGGACAGAACCAAAATCATACAATGTGATGCGACATACGTCGACCTGGGTGATCTTGCCGAGTCTGTGAGGCCACTTGGTAAAATGTCGAAGAATGTAGTTGCGTGTGGGATTGACTTCATCAACAGGCATATGGATATTTGTCCCGACAAGACGATCATGCAGTACAGCGTGACCTGCAAAATATGGGATGGTGACTTCCACCATAAAATCCCGAGGAAGCATTTTGCCGCGCATGGTGAATTCAAGCTCACGCTGAAGAAATATGTGAGTGTTTCTTCTTGTTGTACATATTTCTTCCATGGTATGTTTTGTCAGTAGCTATACTTCATATGTGGGTTACATACTATTTTGTGACAGATGTTTCATGTGGCAACAACTGCCATGTAAAATAAGTTGACCGTTCAATGCAACTTATGTGCCAACTACACTTAAAATATTTTGGGCAAATTTGTTTATACATGGATGGCAACTTCTTTTAATTACACATGTCAAATAAACATTTTCCATGGGCGCATTTTGGACCCTTGCTGCTTGGTCATTCATGTACCTCTTACTGCATCCGGCAATATCTTTACATATCATTTTTCCAAATACATCATTTCTGTTTTCATGTGAACTGTGCTTTTTCTTTCCTCTATTTTACTTGCAGGTCAGGTTCCCCATGTTCCAGGAGCTTGCACCAGACAACCGAGATGACAAGTGTGGTCACCACTACGTGATTTGCCTTGACCTGAAGAACCAACGATTTGAGGTGCTTGATTCAATGCGTTCAGAACATGATGAAGACCTTACTACACATGCTGAATTCTTTATCAACAACCTGAAAGAGACATGGAACCGTCACTAAAAAAACTCAAAGGTCCAGATCAGTCATTTTCCAATCGAGTATGTCGCGACTTCGAAGCAGGGAAACGGGTAATTACTATCATTTTCATGTGTCCTCCACATCAATCCTAAACCTTGTCACCTCTGCACTGAAGTTTTATCATTTTTCTGTTCTTATGAGTTCACCTGAATCTTTCTTTATAGGCATGACTATGGCTTTCACACATTGGAATACCTTGCAAAGTGGGAAGGTCGACGGGTCCCTGTCGTCACAGCTGTAATGCTCGTTGAGCTCTGTAAAATATACACATGGAACTGGTTGATGAATGAAGATTTCAACACGCGGGCTAACGCACGAGAGTTCATAGAGGGAGCTGTCAAAACCGCCAGCAAGAAGTATAAGTGATCACGTGATGCTCCATACCGCATGCCTACCTTACATTCTGTGGCTGAGAAATGCAAGGTATCACTTTGTTCTTTAAAACTATGTCCGTGTGCTTTGTTATGACTGCATCCCCCGTAATCTAGTATATAGTGGTGGCGTGTGAGTGCCATTGAATATTTGTAATATATGTGTGGATCTGAACCTGCTTAGGTGTGACAACAACTACGTTTTATGTTCACTACTATTTATGTGTTTGTGGTTGTGAGTACCAGTTCGGTGTTTGAATGAGTCTATGATGCCTGAAACATGGCAAATATAGTTGATCGGGCACAGTTAGTGAAAGTAATCGTTCCGTTTTTTGTTTTTTGGGTTTTTTCATTGCTACCTGTATTGGTTAGCATGGTAGTTCATAAGCACCCGTTCTCTCGTGTTTTGCACGTGGTCGTTTCAACTAGTTTGTTCAGAGTATGTATACAATACAATATGTGTGGAAAAAATGTGTGGTCTGAAAACGGAAATCTAGGCGATGGCAGATTCAGTAGAAATTACATGGCAGATTCGATGGAAGCTACATGGAAGATTTAGTAGCACATACGCCGCAATTTTAGTCATTCATACATGGCATTTTCTTCAAATTCTGTCGTCCACCAACAGTCATTCTCGCATTTTTAAAATCTTGACCATCTACCTTACAAAAATGTCACCAACACCTAAGTTACAATCCTCCACAGTTGTTTACGGATTGCCCGTCCTTTCTTTGTTTTCTTGTGCTTTGCTTGAATTTCCAACCCCTATTTGTATCTCACCTCTTTTGGACGCCCTTTTGTGATGGAACGGGGCGGGTTCCTGACCTGGGTTTGCGTGCTTGCTGTTCCAGACCCTACCTCCGAGTTTTCAGATGATGGACCCGTGGACGAAGGCACACTTGAGGTGCGGGGGAACCCGTGTAAGGCTTCTTCAGCCTTCCTCTTTTTGATCTCTTCAAGCTCTCTTTTCAGGGCCTTCCTGTGTTTTTCTGCCACCCTCGCTGTCTCATCACTCTTGCATGCTTCATCTACTAGTTCAGTATAGCTCTTGGTCAACACAACGTGCCTCACAGCATCCATGGTTGCCTCTGGTCTGTCATCATTGTAACGCCCCAAATCCGATGCGCCAGGTGTCTTCCAGTTATTCGCCGTCATTGCCATGTCATTTGCTTGCGTGTTGCACTTTTCCATGTCATCATGTGCATTTCATCTGCATGTTTTTCAAAACTTGCATCCGTCCCGGCCTCCCGGATCTCTCCGTTGTCCGTTCAGACCAACCACACTCGCACGCGGCCGCGGCACCTCCGAAATATTATTTTATTAGTGGCATAAAAATGTTATCGGAATGGGTCGAAACTTGGCGTGCGGTCTTATTATAGTGTAGGTAGATCGCCTGTCAAGTTTCGTCGCATTCGGAATCTGTTTGATAGCCCAACCGTTAAACATATAGCGGCACTATAGCCGGTCGCTTGTGGGACGTTTTCCGTCTCCGGAAACCATTGCCGGGCTGCTATTCTCTTTTCTCCTCTCAGCCCAACCCATCTACATAGCCCACTAGGCCCAACTACCTACCCCCTCCGCTCCGGACCGTTCGATGGCGATCGAACGGCTCCGAAACGGAGCTAATCCCCTAACCCTAGCCCCCTTTCCTATTTAAACACCTCCCCTTGCCAGATTTGGAAGCCTAGCTTCCCCTACCTCTAGCCTCCAGCCTCCCTCCTCGGAATCCGCGCCGGACCCCTTCCCCGCCGCCACTTGCCGCTGCCCCGTAGGCCGCGCCGCCGCTAACCACCGCTCCAAGCCAACCCCCGCGCGCCACCTGGCCTCCTGCCTCCTCCCCGCCGCCGTGGCCTTGCGGGCCCAGTTCCAGCCCGCCCGGCTTGAACCAGGCCGCGCCCCGCGCCCCCTGTGCCCGCTCGCCCCGCTCGCTCCCGATCGGGAGAGGAGCTCCCGATCCGAAGCCGCCGCCGTGCTACGAACCCGCCGCCGGCGAGCTTCGCCACCGCCCCGCCAGGTCACCGCCTCCCCGTCATCCTTCTCCCTCTCCTTCCTCCGACTTCCTCTTACCTCTCCCTCTTCCTCTTTGGATCTCAGCCCCCGCCGCCATGGAGCTCCGGTGAGCTCCAGCGCCTAGATCCGGCCGGGCCGGGCCCGGCCGCGCCAACCCTCCGCCACGGTTCCGCCCTGCGTCGCCGGAGGACCCGCGCCGCCTCTCCCCGCCTCCCGAACCTCGTAGCCGGCCTTCTTCCCCACGTCCGGTGAGATTCCGGCAAGGTTGACTCCCCCCCTTTTTTGTCCAAATCCTAAAAACTTTGCATTCTGGTGCCATCTTTGCCATGCCATACCTTCTTGTATGTAGCTTCGTTTTGTGCGTGTAATATGTCACAATGTTCATTGTGAGATGCTCTTCATTTCGTTCCATTGTGGCATGCTTGTTTGAGTTCATCTTGATGCCCTAATCATCGTTGCAAGAGTGCTATATGATGTTACCCTCTTGAGACTGTTATAACTTGCTGTTTTGTCATTTTTATTGCATTTTGTGTGTGCATCCTATGGGCATAATGTCTACATGTTTTATGAGATACTACATGCCATCTTTACAGTGGTGCCATCCATGTATTTTGTTATGTCCTGTAGTGAGTGCATCAAGCTCGTGAAGTGGGCTACTTGTTGTTAATGTTCTGTCAATGCTGAAACTGTTATATCATGTTGCTATCTTTGCTTGGTGATGCCAATTAATCCATGCATATTCTGGAGATGTTCACTAAGGATGTTTTGCTACACATCTGATTCTCTATCAACCCATGCCTTTGGTTTCATTTACAGCCTGCTGTAGCTTGTTGTAATCTTGCTCTTAAATTGCGAAATAATGTTGCTGTCAGCCTGTTAACATTAAGTTCAGTTTTGCGATGTGTTTTGCTAGTGATCCATGCACCCTATGTCTATGATATTACCATTCTTAGCTTCATAATTATGCCGTCTTACTGTTGGTTACCATGTCATGCCATGTAATGCTCTGTAGTAAGTTGTACAAGCTCACCAACATGCCTACTTATCGTTGTTCCTGCCATGTACTGTTATTTTCACTGTCTGAATCTGCCATATCATTTGCCATGTTTGCATGGGTGCTACCATATTTTCTGTTGATCTTTGAAATAAGTTCAGTAAGGGAGTTTTGTTAACTGCTTTTCTGTTGGGTGCTACCATGCCTTTGGTTGCCATGATAAGTTCTTGCAGCATGTTGTTTGATAGCTCTAAACTTTGCAACCTGATGTTATTTCTGTCATGTCTAGTGAAATTCTGGCAAGTCTGTGAAACTGTTATGATTTGCAATCTTGCCATGCCCTTTTGAGTATGTTCTAGTGGTTTTTAGAGATAGCTCAGTGTTTATGTTTTGTAATGCTTTACCTGTACAATACGTCCATGTCATGTTTTTTCATTTTGAGGTGCCGTAGAATGTTGTTTTGATACTTGTAAGTTGCCTAGTTGCTGTTTTGGACAGCTTGTACTTTAAACTTGTATAAAGTGTATGTGTTGAATTGTTGCTCCGTTTTGAGTGTGCTCTATATGAAACTTGCTTAGTTTTGCATGTAGTTTCATGTTAACTTGTTGCATCCATGTTTTGAATGTGTTTGCTTGATGTTTGAATGCATTTTGCATCAATGCCATGTTTAACTTGTTTTGCTCATATCTTCTAGGCCGTAGCTTCAAATTAAATGAACTTTATATGTAACTTGACTAGAATTTCGTGTAGATCATCGTGGTGCGTCTTATCTTGCTGTTTAACAACTTCAACACAAGGCTTATTCAGATCTGGACCAATTTCGAAATCTGCATATGAGGACTTACCGGAATTGTTATATGTTGTTTCCGGCCTCATTTAAACTTGCTTTGATGTGTTGCTCTTGTATGCATCATCTCTTGCCATGAGTAGCTTCAGCCTTGTCATGCATCATACTTGGTTGAGCATCATGCCTTGTTCATGTGTGGTGTGTTTACCATGTTGTGTGCTTCTTCTCGATAGTTCCCGTTTCGTTGCGATCGTGAGGATTTGTTCGTCTACGCTTGGTTCGTCTTCGTGGCTTCATCTTCTTCATAGACTCGTTCTTCTTCCTAGCGGGATTTCAGGCAACATGACCGTCACCTTGGATCTCATTACTATCATTGCTATGCTAGTTGCCTCGATGCTATCGCTCTGCCGGGTTACCTACCACTTGCTTATCAAGCCTCCCAAATTGCCATGAACCTCTAACCTTTGTCACCCTTCCTAGCAAACCGTTGTTTGGCTATGTTACCGCTTTTGCTCAGCCCCTCTTATAGCGTTGCTAGTTGCAGGTGAAGATGAAGATTGCTCCATGTTGGATTATGTTTATGTTGGGATATCACGATATCTCTTACTTTATTAATGCATCTATATACTTGGTAAAGGGTGGAAGGCTCGGCCTTATGCCTGGTGTTTTGTTCCACTCTTGCCGCCCTAGTTTCCGTCATATCGGTATTATGTTCCCGGATTTTGCGTCCCTAACGCGGTTGGGTGTTATGGGAACCCCTTGACAGTTCGCCTTGAATAAAACTCTTCCAGCAAGGCCCAACATTGGTTTTACCATTTGCCTACCTACCACCTATACTTTTCCCTTGGGAGTAATTAACCCGAGGGTCATCTTTATTTTAGCCCCCCCGGGCCAATGCTTCTCTAAGTGTTGGTCCGAACTAGAGCCACTTGCAGCGCCACCTCGGGGAAACTTGAGGGCTGGTTTTAGTTGTACGTAGTGCTCATCCGGTCGTGGCCTAAGACAAGATACGCGCGGCTACTATCAGGGTGTTGGCACGCCGGGAGGTCTTGCTGGTCTTGTTTTACCATTGTCGAAATGTCTTGTAACCGGGATTCCGAGGCTGATCGGGTCTTCCCGGGAGAAGGAATATCCTTCGTTGACCGTGAGAGCTTGTGATGGGCTAAGTTGGGACATCCCTGCAGGGTTTAAACTTTCGAGAGCCGTGCCCGCGGTTATGTGGCAGATGGGAATTTGTTAATATCCGGTTGTAGTAAACTTGAAGTAAACTCTTCTAAAATACACCAACCGCGTGCATAACCGTGGTTGTCTCTTTTCGGGGTTGTTCGAGAGCAGGACACGGTTTTTGGGTTATGTTTGACGTAAGTAGGGGTTCAGGATCACTTCTTGATCATTACTAGTTGACGACCGTTTGCTTAGCTCCTCTTCTCGCTCTTGTTTCGTAAGTTAGCCACCATACTTTGCTTAGCCGCTGCTGCAACCTCACCACTTTACGCCTTCCTTACCCATTAAGCTTTGCTAGTCTTGATACCCATGGTAATGGGATTGCTGAGTCCTCGTGGCTCACAAATTACTACACCAACAGTTGCAGGTTCAGGTTATGCGATGATCATGACGCGAGAGCGATGTTTACTTGTTTTGGAGTTCTTCTTCTGCTTCTTCGATCAGGGGATAGATTCCAGGTCGGCAGCCTGGGCTAGCAGGGTGGATGTCGTTTGAGTTTCTGTTTGTGCTTCATCCGTAGTCGGATGTTGACCTTATGTATGATGTATTGATGTATTCTTGGGGCGTTTGTGCCTTTTGTATGTATCCCCATCTATTATGTAATGTTGATGTAATGATATCCACCTTGCCAAAGCGTGTCAATATGTGGTTCTATCCTTGGTGGGACCTTCGAGTGTCTTTAGGATAGTATCGCATATTGGGCGTGACAATCATGCACAACCAAAACTGCATTTGATGTTTGTGGCCCCAACGCATCGTCAGCGTCCCAAGTCACTAGTACAAAAAGGGTCAAATGTGAGACACATTAGTCCCAGTTTGCATTTGAGCCGGCACTAATGTGTCCATTAGTGCCGGTTCAAACGGCTAGGCGGGAGGAGATCTTTAGTACCGGCTCAGTGCGAACCTTTAGTGCCGGTTCATGCCACGAACCGGTACTAAAGAGGCTGGGGCCCGGCCAGCCCCTTTAGTACCGGTTCGTGGCATGAACCGGTAGTAAAGGGGTTGTGGCAGACTGTTTTTAGTCCCACCTCGCTCCCCTAGCAAGATTTTTACCACCTTAAATATGTTACTTCTCAAACAATCACAAACACTTGGTCTTCATTGAACTCTATGTGTAGAATTTGTGGTCTCAATATGAGTCTTCACCGGTTTCTAAACCGTTGAGGACTCATGTTGACAATTCAGATTGTACACAAAAAGATCATTGATAATCAATGTATTTTTGATGTATATTTTTACATGTTTATGCCCTCACTCTCTCCACTCACTCGGTCTCCCCCTCAATCCCCCCGCGCCGGTCCTCCCCCGCCGCCCGCCCCTCACTCTCTGCTGACATGCTTACGCCCTCACTCTCTCCACTCACTCAAAAAACTGGACGCACTTCGTGTACAAACTGGACAATCTCTTTCGGAGTATCAGGATTTCGGACGAGAACTCATCTGTTACACAGTTACTTCATTTTTTTAAACTTATTTGAACTCCAGACTTTTTTGTGTTCAGTATGCAGCATTCAAAGCGACGTCATCAATTTTCAACCCTTTCTGACATCATTTGCTCTTTTTCAGTCATTTACCGATTTGTCTAGAGAGCTAAATGACCGTGAAATTGAAAATCACTACAAAATGAACTCTGAAAATGCTGAAACTTTGCATGGTATCATCATTTCACCCACATAGCATGTGCAAAAGAGTAGAGAGGGTCACGGCAAAAACTGGACGCACTTCGTGTACAAACTGGACAATCTCTTTCGAAGTATCAGGGTTTCGGACGAGAACTCATATGTTACACGGTTACTTCATTTTTTTAAACTTATTTGAACTCCAGACTTTTTTGCGTTCAGTATGCAGCATTCAAAGCGATGGCATCAATTTTCAACCCTTTCTGACATTATTTGCTCTTTTCAGTCATTTACCGATTTGTTTAGAGAGCTAAATGACCGTGAAATTGAAAATCACTACAAAATGAACTCTGAAAATGTTTAAACTTGGCATGGTATCATCATTTCACCTACATAGCATGTGCAAAAGAGTAGAGAGGGTTACGGCAAAAACTGGACGCACTTCGTGTAGAAACTGGACAATCTCTCGGAGTATCAGGGTTTCGGACGAGAACTCATCTGTTACACGGTTACTTCATTTTTTTAAACTTATTTGAAATCCAGACTTTTTTGCGTTCAGTATGCAGCATTCAAAGCGACGTCATCAATTTTTAACCCTTTCTGACATCATTTGCTCTTTTTCGGTCATTTACCGATTTGTTTAGAGAGCTAAATGACCGTGAAATTGAAAATCACTACAAAATGAACTCTGAAAATGTTGAAACTTGGCATGGCATCATCATTTCACCAACATAGCATGTGCAAAAGAGTAGAGAGGGTCACGGCAAAAACTGGACGCACTTCGTGTACAAACTGGACAATCTCTTTCGAAGTATCAGGGTTTCGGACGAGAACTCATGTGTTACACGGTTACTTCATTTTTTTAAACTTATTTGAACTCCAGACTTTTTTTTGCGTTCAGTGTGCAGCATTCAAAGCGATGTAATCAATTTTCAACCCTTCCAGACATCATTTGCTCTTTTTCAGTCATTTACCGATTTGTTTAGAGAGCTAAATGACCGTGAAATTGAAAATCACTACAAAATGAACTCTGAAAATGTTGAAACTTGGCATGGTATCATCATTTCACCCGCATAGCATGTGCAAAAGAGTAGAGAGGGTTACGGCAAAAACTGGACGCATTTCATGTACAAACTGGACAATCTCTTTCGGAGTATCAGGGTTTCGGACAAGAACTCATCTGTTACACGGTTATTTCATTTTTTTAAACTTATTTGAACTCCAGACTTCTTTTGCGTTCAGTATGCACCATTCAAAGCGACGTCATCAATTTTCAACACGTTCTGACATCATTTGCTGTTTTTTAGTCATTTACCGATTTGTTTAGAGAGCTAAATTAATGACCGCGAAATTGAAAATCACTATAAAATGAACTCTGAAAATGTTGAAACTTGGCATGGTATCATCATTTCACCCACATAGCATGTGCAAAAGAGTAGAGAGGGTCATGGCAAAAATTGGACGCACTTCACAGCAAAAACATTCACAAAGAAACTAAATACAGCAAAAAAACTACTCAGAAATAAATAGAAAAATAAATAAAGCAGAAAAGAAAAAAACTGTAGTTCTGGTTGGTGGCTCCAACCGGTACTAATGGGTGGGCCTTTGGTACCGGTTGGAGCCAAGAACCGGTACTAGAGGGGGCTGTTTCCCGCCGCTTGACCTGGCCAAAATTGGCCTTTAGTACCGGTTGGTGCCTCCAACCGATACTAAAGGCCCCTCCTATATATATGGCACTTACGAAAATTTCAGTTTCATCGACCACCACTTCTTCTTCAAATGCTTCGCGCGACATCGCCGCCGCCGCCGCCACGCCGTCGCCCATCGCGCGCCGCCCCTGCCGTCGCCGTCCCCGTCGTCGCCGTCTCGCGCCGCCGCCCCGTACGTCGCCGTCTCGATCGCGCCGTCGCCCACGGCCCGCCGCCCGTCGTCGCACCGTCCCCGTCGCGTCGCCATCTCGCGCCGCCGCCCGTACGCCGCCGCCCCCGCTCGTACACACACACATAGTCATACACACACATACACACACACACACACACATTTTTACTTATTTTCTGTTTTCTGTTGTTTAGATTAATGCACGTCAAATGGTTAATTAGATTATCAAATTAGATGAATTACGTAGATAAGAATGTTAGAATGTTAATGTTAGATGACTTAGATAAAAAAGTTGTTAAATAGTAATGTCAATTGTTAGATGAATTAGCTAGATATTAATTAGGTATATGAGATTTGAACTAGTTGAATTAATATAACTAGTTTGTTTTTAGTAAGAAAATTAATAGAACTAGTTTATTTTTAGTAAGAAAATTTAGGTATATGAGATTATTTGAATTAGTTGAATTAATATAACTAGTTTATTTTTAGTAAATGCTTAGTTGAACTAGTTGAATTAATAGAACTAGTTTATTTTTAGTAAGAAAAATTAGGTATATGAGATTTGATGATCTAATTAAAATATTACTATATATAGCTACTTTATATATTTTAGTAAGAAAATTAATAGAACTAGTTTATTTTTAGTAAATTCTTAGTTGAATTAGTTGATTTAATAGAACTAGTTTATTTTTAGTAAGAAAATTTATGTATCTGAGATTTGATGATCTAATTAAAATATTACTATATAGAACTAGCTACTTTATTTTAGTAAGAAAATTAATAGAACAAGTTTATTTTTAGTAAATGCTTAGTTGAATTAGTTGAATTAATAGAACTAGTTGAATTAATAGAAGTAGTTCAATTAGTTGAATTAATAGAACTAGTAAGTGTTTAATGTTTCACCTATATGAACATAGGAAATGTCATCTGACGACGAAAAAGATTTCATTATGTTCGAATACTGTGAAGACCAGCGCGGCCTGTGCGACAGAAATTTCCTTATTGATGATAGGCGCTTCAGCATCAAGCTGGATGAGACCTTCGAAGTGGATACAGTAAGTCACAACGACAAGTCTTTTCTCGTAATTAAGCATGACTTATATATGCTTCATTTGCTTCAACTTATAATTTGAAATTTTCACTAGTCTACTAGCGCATCCCCTGCCATGCAAGAATTTTTGTCTTGGATAAGATAGGTTTCAGTGCTATGGAAACTATGGAGGTAAAGAGAGTTTACCTGAAGACCGAGCATGGTTATACTTTCAACGTCAAATTATACAATGCAGACACATACACCTATTTCGAATGCAAAACTTGGCAACCACTAGGCAAGGCTTATGCATTTGAGCCTGATATGGTTATCACCTTTGATATTCGTCCGGAAGATGATATTGAAGGTAATAGAGACATCTGGGTCGATGCGCAGACGCCTCCAGTTCTACCATTATGTGAGTTTCTCAACCATATTTATGTCTTTGATATTGTTTATTCAAAAATAGTTGACAACTAATTTCTATTGACAGCTTATTTCCATTCAAGCAAACATGTCCGACGCTTGGTAGACCGGACCTACTACTGTCCCGGAGCTGAACTAAACTGCGAGGAGATAAGTCATTATGTTTCATGGCTTGAGGATCTTCATACTGTCAAGACAAATTTTCTTCCTGCACTTAGAAATGTTAGTACTCAAAACGTGCGACCAATAGTGATCGTATTGAACTACGGTCACATCTATTTAGGAAAGATGGTAAGATTTTTACTATTTGTCCTCAGTGCATCTTTTGCATACATTATTTTTGAAGCTAAACTTTCATTGCTAAGTATATTAATTATTATACGATGTTCTTCAACAGGGACTCCCGATGACAGTTGTGCCTCAGTGGATCGAGACTAAAGGTCGCATGTCAATGGTTAGCTTATGACCAAGATATCCTACATTGCACATGAGTGCATTCAGGATTTCTAAAAGCGATGAATACTTAATAGTGAAAGATTGGAGCAAAATTGTTAACGATCCCAGAGAAGTACTAGGGGGCAGCAATCAGAAGCGCAACCCACGATTAGGAGACAGGTTGATCTGCCTGCTCTAGTATGATGAATCAGGAGAGCTATACATGTTCTATGCTATTTTACCTGAGAGAGAGAGCAGCAGGAGTGATTTAGCTAGTTCATGCTCTTAGTACTTGTCCTCTCATGTCCGTGTTCTTCGTCCTGAACTTAATATCAAAGAGTGATTTGCTTTTGTGGTGTCATGAATGCTTATAATATCATGACCATGTTGAACTCGATGATATCTTTGCTGGTACAAGTGAATGTTTCTTCTTTGCTAGCTAGTATACTGTTGTTGATGATATGATGCAAGAGTTTTTTTTATAATATGATGATGATGAGGATGAGTTATTATATCATTTATGAAAGAAACTGCAGACTAGTTTCAGCTGGATGGATCCTAGCTAAGTGATCAAGTATATGCCATATCCATATTATACTTGATCACCTCATCAAGTATATGCCATATGCCATATTATACTTGATCACAGTATATGCCATATCCATATTATACTTGATCACAAGTGATCAAGTATAATATGGATATGGCATATACTTGATCACTTAGCTAGGATCCACATGCATCCAGTCGAAACTAATCTGTGGTACTTTCACCTAATGATTTAACAACTCGTTATAATGTAAAACAATCACTAAATTAAATTGAAAACACAAAATTAAAGGAAAAATAAAAAATAAAACCAAAACACCCCCAAACATTTAGTACCGGTTGGTGTTACCAACCGGTACTAATGTCCTACATGCACCCGGGCCTGGCTCGTGCCACGTGGTGGCATGTTAGCGCCGGTTCGTGCCGAACTGGTACTAAAGGGGGGGGACCTTTAGTCCCCACACTTTAGTGCCGGTTAGGGAACCGGCACTAAAGGCCTTTACGAACCGGGACTAAAGCCCGGTTCTGCACTAGTGAGTCCATCGCCGCCGTATGAAATGGCGGGGCAACCGCGTTACCGCGTGCATGCCCATTATTTTCAATATGTGACAGCACACAATCCCGTCCCGTTCGAATTTGCAGCATTGGCAGTAGTATTCGCCTTTTTTTATCGAGGCCTTCACAAAGTAGTTTCTTCCCTTATCCGGGTCTTCAGGTTCTGAATCACACATGCCCAAGAGAGAACACACCTTGAACGTATGTTCGTCCACCTGGTAAGCGGTGTACATGCTGTCACGCTTTATTTCTTCCTAGAATCTGAATGTTTTTGTGCTTTGTTAAAATCTTATATGATGTTTGTAGCACCTTATGTTGAGGTAGGTTGCAACATATCAAACGTATCTAAAATCAATGATGGCATGGAAATCCTTATTTTTTCCCACATTTTTCTTGGGTTGTTTGTTACCACATGGCAACTGCATAACATTTAACAAGGCAAATGCAGTTTATTTGACATGGCAAATGCAGTTCATAAATCATGGCAAATGCAGTTTTGTCTCACATGGCAACTACATATCATTTCGCATGGCAACTACAGTTCATTACACATGGCAACTACAGATCAACACACATGGCAACTATAGTTGATTTCACATGGCAACTACAGTTCATGCTTATAATGTACTCAGTGGCTATTTTCAATAGATCAGCATGTCAAAAAGTTGGCAACTGCAGTGCATTCTACGTGGCACCTATATCTTCATGCTTGTGCAAATAAGACGGTAAGATAATCCACTTACTTGTTAAAAATCTTGTTGGTATATATCTTGCTCATCTGCCTCTCCATCGGTAAATATGTTAGCAATTTAGGGTGCTTGAGCGCGGTGTTTGCTTCTTGCTGTAGCTCAGATCCCAGTATTTTCTGTTGCAAAGTTGTGTATTGCTTGGCAAACTGCAGCAATGAGTTGCCAGGGCTCGCATACCGCTTCAAAACAACATTGAACCCCTCCTGCGCTGAGTAGTCTACAGAAATGGGAAGAAGCACTGCATGAAGTAGGCCTGTACCCAGTACATTCGATTCTCCCACAGGCTAGTAAGTGTCTCATTGTCTTGGACTTAGTATGTTTCAATCATAGCCGTCCAGCTCCGTTCAAACTCCTCCACCGTCAAGTTGTGGTCCACGCACAACTCGAATTCCTTGTGTAGCTTTGGACGGTCAGCAAAGAACGGTCCTAGCGTCTCCTCGGCCTTCTTAATAATATGCCACCTGCAGTGCTTGTGCACTGCCAATGGAAAAACCTTCTCTATGCGTGCACGCATGCTAAAATCCTGGTCTGTTATTATGTTCATCGGAGCAAGTCTACCCATGCACTCCAAGAAGGTTTTGAACAACCAAGTGTAACCATCCGTATCTTCGTTCTGAACGAGTCCACTACCGAACTGCAATGACTGATTATGGTTATTTATTCCTATGAATGGAGCGCAAGGCATCTTGTACATATTAGAGAGATATGTCGCGTCGAACGAAATGCAATCACGGAAATATTTGTAGGCTCTTCTTGCAGCACCATCCACCCAATACATGTTTCTGACACGTCCTCATCGTCCAATCTTATCTTGTAGAAGAAATTAGTATCTGCTTTTGCTTTCTCTTCGAAGTAGGCTATTGTGTCTTCTATGTCAGCCAACCTGCTCTCTCTATGGTACTTTGCCTTTAGGTTCGTGACGTCCGCTGGTATGTAGGGCATGCTACTCAGCTACCATCTCCGCTGTGGATCAGGGACAGTATTTGGACCATTCTTGATGGACCTACGTTACAATCATGTAGCAACTTTATGAATTTCTTCTCGAGGGGGCTGAATCCTCTGTGGGCACTCAGAAATTTTACCAGGTCAAACTTCTTTATGAGTTCGTGGTTGTGTTCGTCGAAATATTCGGTGACCACCCACCATGCTCCATTTGCGTTTAGCTTACACCGGACAGGGCATTCCGTCTTGAGAACGATGCCTCTCTTTCGTTCCGGCACGACAGGAACAACACCTTTACCCTTCTTGTTCCTGCGTGCCTTGTAGAACCTTAACCCACCTCTGCTGTACTCGTTAGTTTTTTTTATTTTCCTATGGTATTCGGTGTTCACCGCAAACCCATGGAACATTGCATATCTCTGGTAGTATTCTTTGGCATCTTCAAACGAACCAAATCTCTGCCCAACATATGGTGCTTGAGGTATCATGATTTCTGATTGCCCATCTTCTTCCTCCCCTTGCGCTTCGTCATCAGTTTCATCATTCACTTCAGTATTGGCGGCTGTTTCATCTGCTTGAGTGTTGCTTGTGCTGGTGTGCAAATATGTGCTTCTCGTCATTGCTGCAACGATATGATTGCCATTCCCGACACTGATTCTGCATTGTTTGTGGCAGCATTGGTCACTTGCTGGTGGAACGCTCCTTCCGTGTCCCCAGAGGTTCCCGCAGTAGATGTCCCCGCGCCGCTGTTGATTGTAGTTGAAGCTCCTGCAAAAAAACAAAACAGGTACGTGTGTAAGCATTGCTTGAATGGCAGGTTTATCATAACGGAATATAGCAACTGCATCTGATTTGGCCTGATATCATTCATACAACAAGCCATGGCATCTGCATCCGGCCATGCATGGCAACTGCAGTTTCTCAGCCATGGCAGCTACAGTTCAACAAACATGGCAGCTTCTGTTGCCAAGACATGGCAACCAACATCTTTAACATCAAAACTTGCATTCTACGTACGAGCCCAGTAGGCAAATGGAGTTAATCACGAATTGTATACACACGCAGATATTAATTGACAAATCCTGAAGACAATAGATGACTATTTGCACGTGTCCACTTGATAGTATTTTTGTTGTTTGCTGCCACCACCGTGACAAATCCACTTTTCCCCATGTGCTAATTGAAGCTGGTCTCTCATTTCAACTTGTTGTGCTCTATCTGCAATAGCGATGGCCTGCAACGGTGAAGCTTGCCACGATACCTTTGCCGATATGGTTCCAACATAACAACCCGCGATCATTAGCAGTTGGTCAATGCATGGCATTCGTAGTTTCTACAGCATGGCACATGTAGTGGTTCAACCATGGCAAACAGATTTGTTCACACTTGGCATTCACAGTTGTTTAGACATGGCAACCACAGTTGATTAGACATGGCAACTGCAGTTGTCGAGACACGACAACTGCGTTTTGTCAAGACACCACGCAAACACCAATGTCACCTATGTTCCTTCTCTTGATTCACTTTCCACAAAATCACTTCATATGACTCACCTGTGTACGACGTTGATGGCAGGTACCCGGTTGACGCCTGTTGCCACGTGCTGCATGATGGTCCTGCGTTTTTCCATAAAACTCGTAAGTCTTTGCCATCCTTGCAAGTTTTCTTTCTTGGCCACATCAGTATGCTTTTTTCATATGCGTTACCTTGATTTGCCACATTGGCTACTTGAAGTTGGTCTCCCGTACATCTATCAGCGTTAGCGCCCTGTGTTTGAACTTTCCATGCTATCCGTGTGTGTGTGGTTGTGTCATAAGAACCTGTGAAAAACGACATTGTAGGACATAAGTAGAATGCCATTTTCTTCCTCACAAACATGGCAACTGTCCCTTTTTTGATCATGGATCGTACCGATGTTCACGTACTGCTCTAGTAGTGGCAGCAACGGCCCTGCGAAAATGAGTTGATTGTACTCTGCTGCATCCCAAGGGGGCGCTTCCGGCCATTGAGAAAACCCAGGATCAGTGCCATCTTCATGATTCATTTTTCTGCTTTTTCTCCCATTGTGTTTTCAGTGACTGCATGAACAAGAACGCATGAATATTCAAAATGCATTCTTGTTGTTCGTACATATAAGAAAACACGGCAATCTTATCACATTTCCTGCATAAATAACCAATACATCATGGCAAGTAGGACATGCACATTCATCCTCTTTTCTAAAATCTGGATGCCAACTATCATTTTGAACCGATGGCAACAACGAACATAATATGATGGCAAGTAACAACATAACATGGTGGCAGCTAACGGCAAAGATAGGTGGCAACTAATTTTCTCCCTCCCTATGCACCACTCAAATTCCTCCTTTCTTCCCCTGATTTTAGTGAATCCTACACATCCTTCTGGAGCAACTACTCGCAACAACCCAACCCAGAAGCTTAGTTCAAATCTAGGATAGAATATGGCAGATCTCGCATATGTTGGTGGGCAAAGGGGAATAAACACAAGTGTGTTTGCCATGACAGTGTGGATCTAGTCGCCATCTTCGTGGGCAATCTGGAATTGCAATTAATTGGGACAGAAGAAGGATGAGAAAGAGGAGGAGATCGGAGATCGACCTGTTAGCTCGTCGTCGTGTTTTTCGTCGATTGGGAGGGGGCGGGGGGGGGGGGGGCTAAAGATCTAGTCTGGTTGCCATGGCAACTAGAGAAGGAAGACGATGACGGTAGAGGATCGAGAGGTAGGAGACGACGATGGCAGGTCGCCCTGGGGTTCGAAGGCAGGCCGGGACGACGGGCGTGTTCGGTTGTGCGGGCAGCGGGGTCGATCGCCCGGACGTGTGGGTGATTGTGCCACACACCGGACGTGCGGGCTGTGGCTGCGTGCCACACAGGACGTGCGGCACAACCCCCTAGATGCCACACGTGTGGCAGTTATCGTCGTCCTAATTTTATGTCTGCCTACTCAACGAGTCCACTCAGCACGGTCTGTGGAAACCTCTCAAAATCAAGCCTAAAACACCATGGGGGGGGGTGTGTGGAATTGTTCCGGTTTTAAAGATTTTAGGGGGTGATTGGACTAGTATTAGAGTGGGGGGTGGGGGGTGGGGACTCGGTCCACCGGAGAGGATTTCGGGAGGAAAACGATACTTTCCTCTAGGAATTATGACTCGTGTGCCGTAGCCGTCGCCTGGATCGGATCGATCTGAAACAGGCACCCATCGTATGCGTTGTAGGGGTAGCACTTGCGTGCCGCTTCTGCATGCCACCACCGATGGCTTGAGTTCCCTGCTCAATCAAATCCAGCCCTAGACCGCACAAGCCCGTGCTCCATGATTGCTCTTTATGATATCTTGGAGAATCGCCGTAACCAACAACAATTTCTTCTCGGCCTTGAGTCTTTCTCTAGATAAACCGAAACACAACCTTTGAAGATCAAATCTTGTTCATGATACCATTTATTAGAATTATTCAAAACACACGTCGATCCGTTGAAGATAAGCAATCCCACAAACACAAACACAATATCAAGATTTGTTGACGAGGTTCACCAACATGACTACATCATTCGGGCATGATGGCTTCGATCACCATGCCACGGCCGGTTCGGCCACCCCTGCCATGGGGCCCGGATCGTCCTTCTCGTTATTTCTATTTACAATATTAATTTATTTCTCGTGTATTTGACTACTCCATGGTAGAGCCTCGTTCTAAGACCGCGCAAGCACCTCCTTCTGAAAACGGGCAATCAAACCAGCGACACAAGCGGGTTCATGGGGTTTTGCTTCTTTCTGTCGATCGACTTTGACGCAACCATCGTGATTGATTAAAGCCTTTTGGCACACACATACTATATACAAACTCGATCACGCGTAAACCTACCAGATATAATCAAGTAGAACAACCTTTGTTACCATCAACACCACACATGCATGCATGATCAAACTAACCGAGCACGAAAGTAGAATAGATTTACATCAACGAGTCAATGATCCTTTGGTCTCTTCTGTTGTCCACGTAAACCGCCTGCCATAGATGAATGAGGAGGAGCCCCCAGCACACGGCGACGACATGACCGGCATACCCGACGATGCGCGAGGCGAGGTACACCGCCGGGCCGGCGGTAGACGGCTCGATGCACGCCATGAGTAATGCAGTGCCAAGGACGACGACGATTTCGAGCAGAGTCATCCACCATAGGAATCTGCGCCTACTGCGCTGGTCGGCGTCGGCACTCCCGACGCCGTTGGCGTCATCGTCGTCGTCGTGAGGATTGTAGAGGGTGAGGTGGTTGAGAACGAACCTCTCCTTCCACGCCCAGAAGCCGTGCCGGCTCCGCTCCGCCGTCGCCGCAGCCGGGAGCGAGTTCTCAATATCACCCATCGATCGATCCGTCTGTGGGACCGTATGTTTTTTAGGGGTTTATATTCTTTTTTGTGGGATCGTACGTAGTTAGGTCTATCTTCTTTTCCGTGGATTGTACGTAGTTAGGTCAATTATACTCGGAGGATGTCGGTATACATGGACATCACAACATTGGCTGATATTATTATTTTTGGATCTGAATATTAACGTCACTTTTTAGCCATGGCAAAGTTTTTTATGACAAATTATATTTGTCGAGCATGACAAGTTAATTGGCGAGCATGAAAAATCCGCCTCGGTTCAATTATTCCCAGAAAATTGTCATGCTTGCTCACTAAAGTTTCCATCCCCACACCACTATAAATTCTCATAGAAAAGTTCGATTTGGCATGCCTTAATATCCGACGCCATGTTTTAGCATTCCTATTATTTTTTGTCTTTAATTAAGTTGAATTTGGTTTTAACCTAACCAGTTGTTAACTACAACAATTTTTGCCCCGACACCAACAAGGGAGGGGCGATGACGACGGCGCGCCTTCGGCTCGCGTCAGTGTTTGTAGTCGTCGCTAGGTGGTCCACGGATCTGTATGTACTTTTTATTATTTTTGGTGTTCGTTATACTACCATGATTGAATATATATGCGCATACACTCACCCCTATGAACACACACGCACACACTATCCCTATGAGCATCTCCGAGAGACTGAGCTGGCATATAATCTTGAGGTTTACGAAGTCACGATGGGGGTCTCATAGTCGACGGAACGTCTTCTCCCATTGAACGTGCATCACTGGAAATTTTGAAATAAATCCAGAAAAATACTAGCACCAGGATTCGAATTGTGATGCACTGGGATACCACTGTCCGAACCATCCAACCACAAGTTGGTCTGCAAAAAAAAGGACCCTGATAAGCGCCGCACGTGTGGCATGAACATATGACAGCTTTGAACGTTTTTTATGACAAGTTTAGTGACGTGAGGATGGCAACTTTAGTTGTCAAACATGACAACCTTTTTTTCAGATTGCAAATTTCAATTTTTTTGGGATTTTTTTTCTTCCGGATGGCAACTTTAGTTATAAAAAACGCCAGGATCGGATTGCTTCGGGCCACATGTGTGACACCTATCATTTGGAAAAAAATAGTTTTTAAAAAATGCTTAGAGTACATAGTATGGTTATATGGTTGAAGCGGATACCTCCAGGCATGGCCGCATGGATGTGTGTGTGTGTGTGTTAAACAACAGCTAAGCATGGGAGATTGCAGTTCATTGGTTCGGTTTGTGATATGGCTTTATTCTCAGGCCTGCTTTACATGGTAGGATATTGATCGTTGCCTTTTCCCAAAAACAAAAAGTTTCACGGATTTTAAAATTTTAAAAAGTTCATTTTTTAAAATTTTAAAAACTTTCAAGAAATTTGGGAAAAATTGACAAATTTGAGAAAAGTTCACGAACTAAAAAAAGACTTGAAAAGTTCATAAAATGAAAAAAGTTCGCAAAATGGGAAAACAAATCCCGAATTTTAGAAAAGGTTCAGAAATTTTTGAATTTTTTTCATATTTTTAAAAAAATCATGAATTTGCGAAAAGGTTTCAAATTTTAAATAATTTCATGAATTTGGAAAATAAAATAAAAATAGAAAACAAAACAAAGAAGAAAAAAAGAGAACGAGCAAAACCAGTGCTGGAGAAAAACAAAAATAATGTGAAATGAACTTGGTTTTCTTTTTTTAAGAAAAAAAGAGCAAAAAGGAGACTAAATGGACCGACCCACTTATGAAACCATGCAATGTGCGCCACATACCGTTTTGGACTCTAAGCGCCAAATAAGATCTAGTGTGAGAAGATGTCACCCAACTGACAGTGGGTTGGGTGGACCGTGCGGACTCCTCTTGTCGTCCCCTCCACCAGGTTTGGTTCCAGGGACAATTGAGGGATAACATTGGAGGCATAAAGTGTCGAGACTATCCACTTGGAAAAATATAAGGGCAACTCAAACGTGAATCACAAATCATATGGCTTCAAATGTCGGGGAACACATCCAGACGTGTCCGCAATGATAGGGGTGAGGGCCATGCAACTGCAAGCACCAAATGCACACCCCTTTCACTGAAAAGATAGAATAAAACAAAACCAAATGTCTGCCTCTAGTCCAGGTTCACTTTGACAAATGTATCTAGATGAATAACAATTCAACCATACATTTAAATTCTAGAGCACCGCATGTTCAACAAACTTTTTAAATACATCGACCCCAAAAGCAAAAGAACCAGATGTTTGTGCCAAAGACCTCATATTCTCCACTCCTAAAAAGCGGCATCCATCTCAAGCTTCCTCTCCTCGAGCCGAAACTTCTTCATAGGCACATGTTGATCCAGTTGCTATGCCGATTGAGCTTCATTCAACAATGCAACAATGTGAAGGGTTTCCCCTCCGTCGTTTGGACAATACAGAATGATGTGCGCGCTAGACAATGGTGTAATCAACAAGTTGCAACATTGAGAAAAAATATTGAAATGGCCGACACAAGAGCACTAAAGATGCAAAAACTTACGAGCTCTTCGAGTGATGCACCCCTCGGTCACCTTTTTTGCACTTGTTCATAAGCACTGTAACACTTTGTTGATGGCCTTTTGAATGGCGTACCATCATGGAGTAGTGACTTTGCATCACAATCATTGTCACTTCCGTGCTATAGGACGCGTAGGGTTTTTGCTCATTGAACAAATCCTTAACTCTGACGAACATATTGATGCTATCTATACCAGAGGTATCAATTTCAGAGAATCCGTCATACTCCTTTAGAAGAACAACATAATCCCGAAAACCAAAGGATAGGGATGGCACCCGCAAGGTATGGGTACGGGTGGAGGCACCCCATACCCGTCCACCAGGAACTTACCTATCACCCATACCCATACCCGTCAAGGGTATAACTTTTTTCCGTACCCATCACTCGACAGGGTATATGGGTACCAGCGGGTAAAAATACCCGCATTTACAGCACATCAAATTGAGTAGAAAATAGTTGTAAAAAGAAAGATATAATCATAAATTATTTATAGCAACACATTTTAAACAACAATGTACAACAACAAATTGTAACAACACATTCTCATAAACAAAAAAAAAACTTGCCTATAAAGCAACCCATAAAAATGTTAAACAACAACACATAATCATAAATAACAACACATAGTCATACATTTTAAGTTCACAAAATCACGATAAATTATAGAGATAATTCGACTGCACTTTACCTAGCGCGATTAGGGGGGGAAGTTAATGCGTTAGGATGTTAAAGGAAACCCACTTGTCACCATTTTAGATGGGTACATGGGTACGTGAGCATGAGTTATACGATCCCATACCCGTTCCCTCTCTACCGGATGGGTATGTTATTTCCCATTTAAGTAGCAATGGGTAAAATTTTGTCACACACCCTTACCATAGTAGGGTTTTTAACCGCAGGGTACGCGGGTAATGGGTACCCATTGCCATCCCCGAAGGACCCTCTTCCATTGCCCTTTTCCAGCCACAAACATTGAAATTGCACTGTAAGAATATTTGGGTCAATTGCTCTGAGTTAAACATCTCGAGCCGGTTGCCACTCATAATTCATCGTTTGCATAAACGAATTCTGCTCGAAGGGCATGTTTGTATAAACCTACCAATCACAATCAACTACCCAATGGCCTTGCTACCAAAGTGGACCAACCGGAAAGAGATTGAAGGGCACTGTAGAGTGCTAAACAACCGGTTGATAAGTGTTAGCACAATGGACCCTGCAAAGAAAGAAGCGCGCATTCGCGCTACCAAAGAGCGCATAGAGGGTTGGGAGGAGAGGCAGGAAGCGTTGCGGGTGGAGCAGCAAGTGCTCTTTATTCGTCTAGCATCTCGCTAGAATACCAGCAGCAAGTGCTCTTTATTCGTCTAGCATCTCGCTAGAATAGAAGAGTCCGTAGACACTTTTTAGTTTTCTTGCACTTTTTTAGCACGACATATTGGCTACACCTTGTGTTGTTAAGATTTTGCGAGCTTGCTGTAATCCCAAAACTTTGGAATAAAACTTTTTGAATACCGGGATTTGTTTTTAGTTGGAGCTGAAATTAAGGGAAATTTTCAGGTGATACCGAGTCTTAGGTGATACCATGATACAACCTTCCGACAATATCTGAGGACCTATTGTACCTACGCACAATTGTAAGAGCAACTCTAGCAGACCCGTATAAGTCGCAAACCCGCAAAATTCCGGCGAGGTAACGGGCTCAGCCCAATTTTCTAGCCAGAACAGAGCCCGTATACTCGCCCCGCCTGTAAATATTTCTACCGCGGCCTGCAAACCGCCCCCTCGAAGCAGTATATCTATGGGTTCGCGGGGCAGATAGGGTCAAAACCCTATCCCCCGCCGCCGCGTCTCACCGCAATTCCCCACTCCCCCTCATATTTCTCACCGCCGGTGAGACCCCTTCCGCCTCCAGCCGCCATGTGGGACCGCATGTGGAGCTCCGGCTGCAGCTCCGGTAGCAGCTCTGGCGGGGGCGGCAACCCCGAGCGTGAGAGGCGTGTCCGCTCGGATGGCGCGAGGAAGCGCGCAGCAAGGAAGTGGAAGAGCAAGGGCCATGAGCCGCCGCTGAGCCTCCTCCTTCGCGAGATGGAGGAGTACGACCGTCGGCACGGGCGTACGCCCTCCTCGGCCGCGGGCTCGTCCTCCGCCGCGAGATCTTCCCACACCGCGAGCTCTTCCCCTTCCGGCGCGGGGCTTCTCCCCGTGAAGAGGGAGTGGTCAGAGGAGCCGGAGGAGATCGAGGTCGTCGCCGTCAAGCAGGAGCCGGAGGAGATCGAGCGCCGAGGGGTCGTCGGGCCCGAAGATTTCGTGGCCGATTTCGACGGGGTCGCGACCGCCATTGCTGAACGGAACTTGCGCTTGGAGGCGGAGCGCCGGCCACGACGAGGAGCTCGAAGACCTCATCCTCAAGCAGGCGGTCACGGCTAACCTTGCCGCGAAGGACAAGGACGACGAGTGGCGGCGCATTCAGGAGGAGCAGACGGAGAAGTTCATCGATCTCGTCAGCTCCGACGAGGACTGAGCTCCTTCACCGCGTCCTCCTCGGTCGTGAGCTCGTCCATTTTGGTATATCGACCTCGGCCTCGCCGCCGCGAGATTCTCCACCCCCTCTAGTAGTAGTAGTAGTAGTAGAATGTAGTATGTATGATAATGTAGTATGTGATGAAGTAGTGTGGTTGCAATTTCTCCCGCGAACCACTTTTTCAAATTATGCAGTTTCATATACGGGTTCTATTCTGCCTCGCACGATTCGACCCGCAAAGCAGTTCTTCGTCAAACTGTAAATGCCTTATGCGAGTCGCGGTTTTACGGGGAGCATCTCTAGCAAACCCCGCAAAAAGGCTCGACCCGCAAAATAACCGCCAAAATGCGGGTCAGCGTGGGAAATCCCGCTCGAACAGACCCCGCAAACGAGGCCGGCCCGCAAAATTTTTTGAGGGGCGCGGAAAAAACTTGACCCCAACCCGCGAATACGCGGGTTTGCCCCCCCCCTCCGCCCCGTCGGTGCCCTAATATAGTGGGAGCGGTTGGTGGGGAGGACATTTCAGCCCGCGCTTTTCCCCACCAACCACCTCCCTTCTCCCCCTCGCCCCGCCGCCGCCCCAGATTCCGGCGAAAGTAACCGGCGGGAGCACACCGAACGACCGCCACACGCATGAGGTTGCCCTCCGCCACCCCCTCCTGCGGCGGCGGGCCGGAAAGTTGCGGATCTGCGGCCCTTCATCGCGGGCGGTCGGATTTGGCATTTTCGGTCGCCGGTGGCTGCGCCATGCGATGGAGTGATCGGGGAGGATCTCGCGCAACCCCGGCAAGGTCGCGTCGCCGCATGCAGGTACGGGTTCGTCCTCCCGCTGCCGCCGACGGTTTACGGGTATAGATTCGGCCGGCCGTCCACCTGGCTCGGCACTCGCGCAGTGGCTCTATGGCTCGCCGATGCCGCTCATACAATGCGACGACTGCACGCGGACAGTGCTGCGGCTAACTTCGGGCACGCCAAAGCATCCCGGATGGGTGTTCTTCAAATGCGAAAACGACGGGGTACGTGCACTTGCGGTAGCTCATTTTGATAGCTCACTCTTTAGTTCAATTGCGGTAGCTCATTTCGAACATGCTCATTCATGTGTGTAGAAAGATGGATGCTCATTTTGGTTTTGGGAAGGCGAATACATTGATTTATTGATAGAAAGAAACTTAATAGATGTTCGTGCACTCCTTAGTAGAATCGAAGGCAATGATGCGGCTGCATGTGCAACTAGAGGGGAAGCAACGTCTACTTTTTTCGAACCAAAGATGAAGAAAGAAGAATGCAAAATCAAGAATCCGCAGATCAACAATGAATGCATGGAGAAGATATTAGTCCAACTTGTGGGAGCTGTTATGGAAGTTGGAAATCTTCTAAAATGCATACTTGTGGTTCTAGTTTTCTTTGGTCTTGCTATTCTAGCAAAGATTTGATGATGTCTTATGTATCCAATGTTGTTGAAAAAGCAAAGAAACGCATTATGTTGGATCAAATTGAGGTGCAAATTTAGATTTTTTGGGTCGGGAAGAGCGGCGCCAGACCAGACCCCGGAAAGCCGACCCGTAAAAAAGGATATTCCGGATCTGCATCTGCGTCCGTCCGCGCCGATCCGCAAAGCGGTTTTTCCGCGAACTGCAAACGCGTTTTGCTGGCCGGCGGGATGCGGGGTCTGCTAGAGATGCTCTAAGACTCTTGGATGACATTGTTGCAAAATGTCCAGGAGCTCCCGGGAGCCATCGGATCTGAGATCCAAGGGCTGCAAGAAGCCCCTGAAATTATAGCCGAGCCGAGGGAGTATTGGAGCCCGGGCAGAGAAGGGAGAGACAGACGGACAGAGATCAGGTGACATGCATGTTTGCATGTCACCGTGTGCCTTGCAGCCGGAATTCAAATTTAAACATTGCGAAAAAATCTGAAAAAAATCATTCATGTTCACAACACATATTAAGATAACCCTACAAAATTCAGATCAAAATTCGAAACATACATCGAGAGACAAAAAAGAAAAACTCAGATGTGAATAGTTTACAGAGAACCATTCGCGAACTATTCATGACAGATTTCTCTTTTTTTTCTCGATGTATGTTTTAAATTTTGATTTGAATTTTTAGGGGTTATCTTAATATGTGCTGTTAACATGCATGATTTTTTTCAGATTTTTTCGTAATATTTAAATTTGAATTCCGGCCGCAAGGCACAGGGTGATATGCAAAACGTGCATGTCATCTGATCTCTGTCCGAGACGGACAGACAGACAGACGGGGCCCACCCTGCAGTAGTTGCAGCCACTATTCTTCTTCTTCTCCATCTCCTCTATCGTCTCCAAATGCCAGCCTCGCTGCGTCATCCCCCGGGCCGGAGCGCCGCCGCGGCCGCCGCTCCAATCTCGGTACGTGCTAGTGGCGTCCCATACTCCCTCGGCTCCAGCCGGATCTAGAGGCGTCGGTGTGGGATTGTTAGCTAATCTAGTCGTTGTGCTTAGCTTAGTTTTTTCTTTCTGAAAATAATCGCATGAGCCCGACATGTGCGTGCCATGCACGTAGCTTTGCATGGGCCTGAGGGCGGACGTGGTCACGTCGAACGGCCCGGTAGTTTAGCAGGTGGATTAGGAGGCACGATCAGCTCTTGTGGGATGGCGCGAGTCATGCGGATCGTGGCGCGTAGTTAGGATCTCCACCAGCATCTCCTTCCTTGTAATGAATAAGTAGCTGAGAAAGAAAACGGAAAAAGTCGCAGAGTTTGCACGCGACGCAAAAACCTTTGTCTCCTCTGTGATTGTGAGTTGCGAGAGTCTAGATTCCTAACAAGTGGTATCAAAGCCTCGTTTAGCGATCCCGGCGATCATGTTCGATCACGGAGAACTGTCGGACGCGACTGCGGCGGCGGCCACCGCTGCCCTCAATGCAGGCGGGGGCGGGCTGGCACGCTCGGCGACTCCACCACGGGAGCGCTGCCGCGGGCGAAGCCGCGTGAGGCGGGAGCGGCAGGTCGTGATCCACTAGGCGGCGGCCACGGAGCGCGCGCCGTTCATGCCGGGAACCGGCACCACGTTCCCGACCCTCACCTCGACCAACTACGTCGAGTGGTCGCTAGTGATGAAGGTTCACCTGGAGTCCTGGGGGCTCTGGGACGCGATCGAGGGCAACGCGCAGCACGTGCGCGACGACAAGTCGGTGCTCGGCGTCCTTCTCCTAGCCGTTCCGCCGGAGATGCTCGGCGTCCTCGTCGTCAAGGAGACGGCCAAGGCGGCCTGTGACACCATCAAGGTCATGCGGATGGGAGTGCACCGTGTGCGCGAGGCCACGGCGCAACGACTCCGTGCGGAATTCGAGAAGATCGACTTCCATGACGGGGAGACCCTCGACGCCTTCAGCATGCGCATCACCAGCCTCGTCAACCAGCTGCGCATGCTCGGCGACAACGTCGAAGAGGTACGCGTCGTGCAAAAGCTGTTACGTGTTGTTCCCCCCCGATACGCGCAGATCGCAGTGGCGATCGAAACCCTCCTGGACCTGAGTACGATCTCGGTTGAGGAGCTCATCGGGCGGCTGAGGACCGCTGAGGAGCGTTGCGCCGCGCCCGCGCCGAACCAAGGCGGTGGGCAGCTGTACCTCACTGAGCAACAGTGGGAAGGGCGCAAACAGGCGCGTGAAAGCGGCCAGGGCTCCGGTGGCGACGGCGGCAACGGCGGCGGGCAGAACAACCGCCGCGGTAAGAATCAGGGACGGAGGAATGACGCACGCCCGCCTCAGAACGCCGGAAGCTCTGGCGGGTCTGGCGGTCACAGCGGCGGCCGTGACATGACTAAAGTCAAGTGCTACAACTGCAACAAGCCGGGGCACTTCTCGCGGGACTGCACCGAGCCCCGGCGCGAGCGCAAGGAACAGGTCAATCTCGCCGAGGGCGGGACCGAGGAGACCACGCTCCTCCTGGCGAGCCTGAGCGCGCTCACCGCGACCACGGAGGCGGCCGTGGAGCACGTGATGCTGAACGAGGAGCGCTCGCAGGCGCGCCCCGCCCTGGGCGATGGAGGTTGTGACTCCTCCTGGTTCCTGGACTCCGGTGCCAGCAACCACATGTCTGGGCGGCGGGAGATCTTCCCCGAGCTGGACATGGACGTGCGCGGCTCCGTCAGGCTTGGCGACGGATCCGCGGTGCAGATCGAGGGGAGGGGGACGATTCTGTTCCAGTGTCTGAATGGTGAGCACTTGGTACTCTCTGAAGTGTACTATATTCCCCGTCTGTGCCGCAACATCGTCAGCTTGGGCCAATTGGACGAGAACGCCTACGACACGCACATTAGCCAGGCGTCCTTCAGCTGCGAGACCCGGGCGGGTGTCTGCTCGCGCGCGTGCAGCGCAACCACGGGCGCTTGTACGTGCTGAGCTTGAGCGTGGCTTGTCCGGTCTGCCTCGCTGTACATGGAGGCGAGGATGCGTGGGTCTGGCACGCGCGGTACGGCCACATTGGCTTCCAGGCGCTTCGGTCGCTCGCCCGCGAGGACATGGTTCACGGCCTGCCTCTCGTCGATCAGGTGGATCGGCTCTACGAGGCGTGTCTTGCCGGCAAGCACCAGCGAGCTCCCTTCCCTCGTCAGGCCCTGAACCGCGCCGAGGACGTACTCAGGCTCGTGCATGCGGATCTGTGCGGGCCGATCACGCCGGCCACGCCAGGAGGGAAACGTTACTTCCTCCTGCTCGTCAACGACAAGAGCCGGTTCATGTGGCTGCGCCTGCTCACGACCAAGGACGAGGCAGAGACGACGCTCCGGCAGTTCCAGGCGGCGGCAGAACGCGAGTCTGGTCGCCACCTGAAGACCCTGCGCATCGATCGCGGGGGTGAGTTCAATTCCTCGAGCCTCGGCGAATTCTACGCAGAGCTGGGTGTGCACCGACAGCTCACCGCCCCCTACACACCACAACAGAACGGGGTGGTGGAGCGGCGCAATCAGACGATCGTCGGCATGGCGTGGTGTCTGCTCAAGGCGAAGGGCGTCCCAGCACGCTTCTGGGGAGAGGCCGTGACCACGGCGGTGTACCTGCTGAACCGTGCAACAACGAAGAGCGTCTCCGGCATGACACCGTATGAGGCGTGGTGCAGCCGTCGGCCCAACGTGCACCACCTTCGCACCTTCGGTTGTGTGGCTCGCGTGAAGGTGACACGCCCGAACACGAAGAAGCTCGACGACCGCAGCATGCCCATGGTCTTCCTCGGATACGAGCCCGGATCGGCTGCATACCGCGTCTTCCACCCTCCGTCAGCCCGCGCCCACGTCTCCCGCGACGTCGTGTTCGACGAGAATGCGTCGTGGGATTGGAGCGCCGCCTCGCCCGCTCGTGATGAGGGATTCGAGTCCTTCACGGTTGAGCTGGAGCCCGTGGCCGCGACGAGCGTGCGGGTGGAGCCAGCATCTTCCTCGATCGGGTGCCACTCGGTGCCCGCACCCGACGTCGAGCCGTCAGCACCACAGAGCGCGATCGCCGTGCCCTCTCCTACCTCCCCGGCGTATGGAACGCCGATCTCGAAACCGACTGGAGTTGAGTTTGCCTCACCGCCCACCGGCGCATCCGAGGCGCCAACCTGCGCAGAGGCGACACGACAGTACCGCACACTCGAGTGAAGGAAATATGCCCTAGAGGCAATAATAAAGTATTATATATTTCCTTATATCATGATCAATGTTTATTATTCATGCTAGAATTGTATTAACCGGAAACATAATACATGTGTGAATACATAGACAAATAGAGTGTCACTAGTATGCCTCTACTTGACTAGCTCGTTAATCAAAGATGGTTATGTTTCCTAGCCATAGACATGAGTTGTCATTTGATTAACGGGATCACCTCATTAGGAGAATGACGTGATTGACATGACCCATTCCGTTAGCTTAGCACCCGATCGTTTAGTATGTTGCTATTGCTTTCTTCATGACTTATACATGTTCCTATGACTATGAGATTATGCAACTCCCGTTTACCGGAGGAACACTTTGTGTGCTACCAAACGTCACAACGTAAATGGGTGATTATAAAGGTGCTCTACATGTGTCTCCAAAGGTACTTGTTGGGTTGGCGTATTTCGAGATTAGGATTTGTCACTCCGATTGTCGGAGAGGTATCTCTGGGCCCACTCGGTAATGCACATCACTATAAGCCTTGCAAGCATTGTGACTAATGAGTTAGTTGCGGGATGATGTATTACGGAACGAGTAAAGAGACTTGTCGGTAACGAGATTGAACTAGGTATCGAGATACCGACGATCGAATCTCGGGCAAGTAACATACCGATGACAAAGGGAACAACGTATGTTCTTATGCGGTCTGACCGATAAAGATCTTCGTAGAATATGTGGGAGCCAATATGGGCATCCAGGTCCCGCTATTGGTTATTGACCGGAGAGGTGTCTCGGTCATGTCTACATAGTTCTCGAACCCAAAGGGTCCGCACGCTTAAAGTTACGATGACAGTTTTATTATGAGTTTATGTATGTTGATGTACCGAAGGAGTTCGGAGTCCCGGATGAGATCGGGGACATGACGAGGAGTCTCGAAATGGTCGAGACGTAAAGATCGATATATTGGACGACTATATTCGGACTTCGGAAAGGTTCCGAGTGATTCGGGTATTTTTCGGAGTACCGGAGAGTTACGGGAATACGTATTGGGCCTTATTGGGCCATACGGGGAAGAAGGAAAAGGGTCTCAAGGGTGGCCGCACCCCTCCCCTTGGTCTGGTCCGAATTGGACTAGGGAAGGGGGGCGCCCCCTTCCTTCCTTCTCTTTTTCCCTTCCTCTTTTCCTATTCCATATGGGAGGTGGAATCCTACTAGGACGAGGGAGTCCTAGTAGGACTCCGCACTTGGTGCGCCCCCTCCTAGGGCCGGCCTCCTCCTCCCTTGCTCCTTTATATACGGGGGCAGGGGGCACCTAAGAACACACTTGATATACAACAATTGATCCTTGAGATCTCTTAGCCGTGTGCGGTGCCCCCCTCCACCATATTACACCTCGATAATACCGTTGCGGAGCTTAGGCGAAGCCCTGCGTCGGTGGAACATCATCATCGTCACCACGCCGTCGTGCTGACGAAACTCTCTCTCAACACTCGGCTGGATCGGAGTTCGAGGGACGTCATCGAGCTGAACGTGTGTAGAACTCGGAGGTGCCGTACGTTCAGTACTTGATCGGTCGGATCGTGAAGACGTACGACTACATCAACCGCGTTGTGATAACGCTTCCGCTGTCGGTCTACGAGGGTACGTGGACAACACTCTCCCCTCTCGTTGCTATGCATCACCATGATCTTGCGTGTGCGTAGGAATTTTTTTGAAATTACTACGTTCCCCAACAGTGGTATCAGAGCCTGGTTTTATGCGTTGATGCTATGCACGAGTAGAACACAAGTGAGTTGTGGGCGATATAAGTCATACTGCTTACCAGCATGTCATACTTTGGTTCAGCGGTATTGTGAGATGAAGCGGCCCGGACCGACATTACGCGTACGCTTACGCGAGACTGGTTTCACCGTTGCGAGCACTCGTTGTTTAAAGCTGACCGGCGGGTGTCTGTCTCTCTCACTTTAGTTGAACCGAGTGTGGCTACGCCCGGTCCTTGCGAAGGTTAAAACAGCACCAACTTGACAAACTATCGTTGTGGTTTTGATGCGTAGGTAAGAACGGTTCTTGCAAAGCCCGTAGCAGCCACGTAAAATATGCAACAACAAAGTAGAGGACGTCTAACTTGTTTTTGCAGGGCATGTTGTGATGTGATATGGTCAAGACATGTTGTGATATAATGTGTTGTATGAGATAATCATGTTTTGTAACCGAGTTATCGGCAACTGGCAGGAGCCATATGGTTGTCGCTTTATTGTATGAGATGCAATCGCCATGTAATAGTTTTACTTTATCACTAAGCGGTAGCGATAGTCGTAAAAGCAATAAGTTGGCGAGACGACGACGATGCTGCGATGGAGATCAAGGTGTCGCGCCGGTGACGATGGTGATCATGACGGTGCTTCGGAGATGGAGATCACAAGCACGGTGCTTCGGAGATGGAGATCACAAGCACAAGAAGATGATGGCCATATCATATCACTTATATTGATTGCATGTGATGTTAATCCTTTATGCATCTTATCTTGCTTTGTTTGACGGTAGCATTATAAGATGATCCTTCACTAAATTATCAAAGTATAAGTGTTCTCCCTGAGTATGCACCATTGCGAAAGTTCTTCGTGCTGAGACACCACGTGATGATCGGGTGTGATAGGCTCTACGTTCAAATACAACGGGTGCAAAACAGTTGCACACGCGGAATACTCAGGTTAAACTTGACGAGCCTAGCATATAACAGATATGGCCTCGGAACACGGAGACCGAAAGGTCGAGCGTGAATCATATAGTAGATATGATCAACATAGTGATGTTCACCATTGAAACTACTCCATCTCACGTGATGATCGGACATGGTTTAGTTGATATGGATCACGTGATCACTTAGAGAATTAGAGGGATGTCTATCTAAGTGGGAGTTCTTAAGTAATATGATTAATTGAACTTAAATTTATCATGAACTTAGTCCTAATAGTATTTTGCAAATTATGTTGTAGATCAATAGCTCGCGTTGTTGCTTCCCTGTGTTTATTTTTGATATGTTCCTAGAGAAAAATTATGTTGAAAGATGTTAGTAGCAAAGATGCGGATTGGATCCGTGATCTGAGGATTATACTCATTGCTGCACAGAAAAAATTATGTCCTTGATGCACCGCTAGGTGACAGACCTATTGCAGGAGCAGATGCAGACGTTATGAACGTTTGGCTAGCTCAATGTGATGACTACTTGATAGTTTAGTGCACCATGCTTAACGGCTTAGAATCGGGACTTCATAGACGTTTCGAACGTCATGGACCATATGAGATGTTCCAGGAGTTGAAGTTAATATTTCAAGCAAATACCCGAGTTGAGAGATATGAAGTCTCCAACAAGTTCTATAGCTAAAAGATGGAGGAGAATCGCTCAACTAGTGAGCATGTGCTCAGATTGTCTGGGTACTACAATCGCTTGAATCAAGTGGGAGTTAATCTTCCAGATAAAATAGTGATTGACAGAATTCTCTAGTCACCATCACCAAGTTAGTAGAACTTCGTGATGAACTATAGTATGCAAGGGATGACGAAAGTAATTCCCGAGCTCTTCGTGATGCTAAAATCGAAGAAGGTAGAAATCAAGAAAAACATCAAGTGTTGATGGTTGATGAGACCACTTCAAGTGTTGATGGTTGACAAGACCACTAGTTTCAAGAAAAGGGCAAAGGGAAGAAGGGAAACTTCAAGAGAACGGCAAGCAAGTTGCTACTCAAGTGAAAAAGCCCAAGTCTGTACCTAAGCCTGAGACTAAGTGCTTCTACTGCAAAGGGACTGGTCACTAGAAGCGGAACTACCCCAAGTATTTGGTGGATAAGAAAGATGGCAAAGTGAACAAAGGTATATTGGATATACATGTTATTGATGTGTACTTACTAGTGTTTATAGCAACCCCTCAGTATTTGATACTGGTTCAGTTGCTAAAGAGTAGTAACTCAAAAACGGGAGTAGCAGAATAAACAGAGACTAGTAAAAGACGAGGTGACGATGTGTGTTGGAAGTAGTTCCAAGATTGATATGATCATCATCGCACACTCCCTATACTTTCGGGATTAGTGTTGAAACTAAATAAGTGTTATTTGGTGTTTGCGTTGAGCATGAATATGATTTGATCATGTTTATTGCAATACGGTTATTCATTTAAGTTAGAGAACAATTGTTGTTCTGTTTACATGAATAAAAACCTTTTATGGTCACACACACCAACGAAAATGGTTTGTTGGATCTCGATCGTAGTGATACACATATTCATAATATTGAAGCCAAAAGATGCAAAGTTAAGAATGATAGTGCAACTTATTTGTGGCACTGCCGTTTAGGTCATATTGGTGTAAAGCGCATGAAGAAACTCCATACTGATGGGATTTTGGAATCACCTGATTATGAATCACTTGATGCTTGCGAACCGTGCCTCATGGGCAAGATGACTGAAACGCCGTTCTCCGGAACTATGGAGAGAGCAACAGATTTGTTGGAAATCATACATACAGATGTATGTGGTCCGATGAATATTGAGGCTCGTAGCAGGTATCATTATTTTCTGAGCTTCACAGAGGATTTGAGCAGATATGGGTATATCTACTTGATAAAACATAAGTCTGAAACATTTGAAAAGTTCAAAGAATTTCAGAGTGAAGTGGAAAATCATCGTGACAAGAAAATAAAGTTTCTAAGATCTGATCATAGAGAAGAGTATTTGAGTTACGAGTTTGGCCTTCAGTTAAAACAATGTGAAATAGTTTCACTACTCACGCCACCTGGAACACCACAGCATAATGGTGTGTCCGAATGTCATAACCGTACTTTATTGGATATAGTGCAATCTATGATGTCTCTTACCAATTTACCACTATCATTTTGGGGTTATGCATTAGAGACAACTACATTCACGTTAAAAAGGGCACCATCAAAATCCGCTAAGACGACGCCTTATGAACTGTGGTTTGGCAAGAAACCAAAGTTGTCGTTTCTTAAAGTTTGGGGGTGCGATGCTTATGTGAAAAAGTTTCATCCTGATAAGCTCAAACCCAAATCGGAGAAATGTGTCTTCATAGGATACCCAAAGGAGACAGTTGGGTACACCTTCTATCACAGATCCGAAGGCAAGACATTCGTTGCTTAGTATGGATCCTTTCTAGAGAAGGAGTTTCTCTCGAAAGAAGTGAGTGGGAGGAAAGTAGAACTTGATGAGGTAACTGTACCTGCTCCCTTATTGGAAAGTAGTTCATCACAAGAAACGGTTCCTGTGACGTCTATACCAATGAGTGAGGAAGTTAATGATGATGATCATGAAACTTCAGATCAAGTTGTTACTAAACCTTGTAGGTCAACCAGAGTAAGATCCACACCAGAGTGGTACGGTAATCCTGTTCTGGAGGTCATGTTATTTGACCATGACGAACCTACGTACTATGAAGAAGCAATGGTGAGCCCAGATTCCGCAAAATGGCCAGAGGCCATGAAATCTGAGATGAGATCCATGTATGAGAACAAAGTATGGACTTTGATTGACTTGCCCAATGATCGGCGAGCCATTGAGATTAAATGGATCTTCAAGAGGAAGACGGACGCTGATAGTAGTGTTACTATCTACAAAGCTAGAATTGTCGGAAAAAGGTTTTTGACAAAGTTCAAGGTGTTGACTACGATGAGAGTTTCTCACTCGTATCTATGCTTAAGTCTGTCTGAATCATGTTAGCAATTGCCGCATTTTATGAAATATGGCAAATGGATAAACAAAACTGCATTCCTTTATGGATTTATTAAAGAAGAGTTGTATATGATGCAACCAGGAGGTTTTGTCAATCCTAAAGGTGCTAACAAAATATGCAAGCTCCAGCGACCCATCTATGGACTGGTGCAAGCATCTCGGAGTTGGAATATAAACTTTGATAAGTTGATCAAAGGATATAGTTTTATACAGACTTGCGGTGAAGCCTGTATTTACAAGAAAGTGAGTGGGAGCACTACAGCATTTCTGATAAGTATATGTGACTGACATATTGTTGATCGGAAATAATGTAGAATTATTCTGTAAAGCATAAAGGAGTGTTTTAAAATGAGTTTTTCAAAGAAAGACCTCGGTGAAGCTGCTTACATATTGAGCATCAAGATCTAAAGAGATAGATGAAGACGCTTGATGAGTTTTTCAATGAGTACATACCTTAACAAGATTTTGAAGTAGTTCAAAATAGAACAGTCAAAGAAAGAGTTCTTGCCTGTGTTACAAGGTGTGAAATTGAGTAGACTCAAAGCCCGACCACGGCAAAAGATAGAAAGAGAATGAAAGTCATTCCCTATGCCTTGACCATAGGTTCTATAAAGTATGCCATGCTGTGTACCAGATCTATTGTATACCCTACACTGATTTTGGCAAAGGAGTACAATAGTGATCTAGGAGTAGATCACTGGACAGCGGTCAAAATTGTCCTTAGTGGAATAAGGATATGTTTCTCGATTATGGAAGTGACAAAAGGTTCGTCGTAAAGGGTTACGTCGATGCAAGTTTTGACACTAATCTAGATGACTCTAAGTCTCGGTCTAGATACATATTGAAAGTGAGAGCAATTAGCTAAGAGTAGCTCCGTGCAGAGCATTGTAAACATAGAAATTTGCAAAATACTTACGGATCTGAATGTGACAGACCCGTTGACTAAAATTATCTCACAAACAAAACATGATCACACCTTAGTACTCTTTGGGTGTTAATCACATAGCGATGTGAACTAGATTATTGACTCTAGTAAACCCTTTGAGTGTTGGTCACATAGAGATGTGAACTATGGGTGTTAATCACATGGTGATGTGAATTATTGATGTTAAATCACATGGCGATGTGAACTAGATTATTGACTCTAGTGCAAGTGGGAGACTGAAGGAAATATGCCCTAGAGGCAATAATAAAGTATTATATATTTCCTTATATCATGATAAATGTTTATTATTCATGCTAGAATTGTATTAACCGGAAACATAATACATGTGTGGATACATAGACAAACAGAGTGTCACTAGTATGCCTCTACTTGACTAGCTCGTTAATCAAAGATGGTTATGTTTCCTAGCCATAGACATGAGTTGTCATTTGATTAACGGGATCACCTCATTGGGAGAATGACGTGATTGACATGACCCATTCCGTTAGCTTAGCACCCGATCGTTTAGTATGTTGCTATTGCTTTCTTCATGACTTATACCTGTTCCTATGACTATGAGATTATGCAACTCCCGTTTACTAGAGGAACACTTTGTGTGCTACCAAACGTCACAACGTAAATGGATGATTATAAAGGTGCTCTACAGGTGTCTCCAAAGGTACTTGTTGGGTTGGCGTATTTCGAGATTAGGATTTGTCACTCCGATTGTCGGAGAGGTATCTCTGGGCCCACTCGGTAATGCACATCACTATAAGCCTTGCAAGCATTGTGACTAATGAGTTAGTTGCGGGATGATGTATTACGGAACGAGTAAAGAGACTTGCCGGTAACGAGATTGAACTAGGTATCGAGATACCGACGATCGAATCTCGGGCAAGTAACATACCGATGACAAAGGGAACAACGTATGTTCTTATGCGGTCTGACCGATAAAGATCTTCGTAGAATATGTGGGAGCCAATATGGGCATCCAGGTCCCGCTATTGGTTATTGACCGGAGAGGTGTCTCGGTCATGTCTACATAGTTCTCGAACCCAAAGGGTCCGCACGCTTAAAGTTACGATGACAGTTTTATTATGAGTTTATGTATGTTGATGTACCGAAGGAGTTCGGAGTCCCGGATGAGATCGGGGACATGACGAGGAGTCTCAAAATGGTCGAGACGTAAAGATCGATATATTGGACGACTATATTCGGACTTCGGAAAGGTTCCGAGTGATTCGGGTATTTTTCGGAGTACCGGAGAGTTACGGGAATACGTATTGGGCCATACGGGGAAGAAGGAAAAGGGCCTCAAGGGTGGCCGCACCCCTCCCCTTGGTCTGGTCCGAATTGGACTAGGGAAGGGGGGCGCCCCCTTCCTTCCTTCTCTTTTTCCCTTCCTCTTTTCCTATTCCATATGGGAGGTGGAATCCTACTAGGACTAGGGAGTCCTAGTAGGACTCCGCACTTGGTGCGCCCCCTCCTAGGGCCGGCCTCCTCCTCCCTTGCTCCTTTATATACGGGGGCAGGGGGCACCTAAGAACACACTTGATATACAACAATTGATCCTTGAGAACATCATCATCGTCACGACACCGTCGTGCTGACGAAACTCTCTCTCAACACTCGGCTGGATCGGAGTTCGAGGGACGTCATCGAGCTGAACGTGTGTAGAACTCGGAGGTGTCGTACGTTCGGTACTTGATCGGTCGGATCGTGAAGACGTACGACTACATCAACCGCGTTGTGATAACGCTTCCGCTGTCGGTCTACGAGGGTACGTGGACAACACTCTCCCCTCTTGTTGCTATGCATCACCATGATCTTGCGTGTGCGTAGGAATTTTTTTTGAAATTACTACGTTCCCCAACATCGAGAACCTGTGGGACACGACAGAGGAGGTGGAGGCGAACTATAGCGACAGCGATCTGTACCTGCTGGTGGGCGAGGGGCCGACCTCGTTCACCGAAGCTGAAAGAGAGCAGGGATGGCGCGCCGCTATGGACGAGGAGATGAAGAGCATCATGGACAACGGGACTTGGGAGCTGAGCGAGCTCCCGGCTAGCCATCGCCCGATCGGCCTCAAGTGGGTCTACAAGCTCAAGAAGGATCCCCAGGGGGCCATTGTGAAGCACAAGGCACGCCTGGTGGCGAAAGGCTACGTGCAGCGGGAGGGCGTCGACTTTGAGGAGGTCTTCGCGCCAGTCGCGCGCATGGACTCGGTGCGCGTCCTCGTCGCGCTCGCGGCGCACCATGGCTGGCAGGTACACCACATGGACGTGAAGTTTGCTTTCCTGAACGGTGACTTGCTCGAGGAGGTCTATGTGCAGCAGCCGCCGGGGTACGCCGTGGCTGGTCAGGAGGGCAAGGTGTTGCGCCTCCGAAAGGCGCTGTACGGACTGCGCCAAGCACCAAGGGCCTGGAACGCGAAGCTGGATGAGAGCTTGTGCGCTCTGGGGTTCGAGCGTTGCCCGTCAGAGCACGCCGTCTACCGTCGCGGCTCGCGCGCCTCACTGCTGATCGTCGGGGTCTACGTTGACGACCTCGTCATCACCGGAGCGGCCACGACGGAGATCATCTCCTTCAAGCAGCAGATGACCGGGATGTTTCGCATGAGCGACCTGGGCATGCTCAGCTACAACCTCGGGATCGAGGTGAGCCAGGAGCGCGACCGCATCGTGCTCGGGCAGGCGGCCTACGCCAAGCGACTTCTAGAGAGCGCGGGCATGGAGGACTGCAACCCCAGCAACACACCGATGGAGGCTCGGATCAAACTGAGCAAGGAGAGCACCGCCGCCCCGGTGGACAAGACAAAGTACCGCAGCATCATCGGAGGACTGCGGTATCTGGTTCATACAAGGCCCGACGGATCATTTGCAGTCGGGTACTTGAGCAGGTTCATGGAGAAGCCCGCGTCTGACCACTACGCTGCAGTGAAGCATCTTCTGCGGTACGTGGCCGGGACGCTGGATCACGGCTGCGCATACGAGCGCGGCGATGGAGGACTGCAGCTAACCGGCTACAGCGACTCGGATCATGCTGGGGACACGGACGACAGGAAGAGCACGAGGGGGGTGATCTTCTTCCTCGGTAAGAGCCCGGTGAGCTGGCAGTCCCCGAAACAGAGGGTGGTAGCGCTCTCCTCGTGCGAGGCCGAGTACATGGCCGCCACTGCCGCTGTGTGTCAGGGCATTTGGCTGTCGCGGCTGCTTGGTGAGATGCTGAACAAGGAAGCTGCGCGGCCGAAGATCCTCGTCGACAACAAGTCGGCGTTCTCCCTGGCGAAGAACCCTCTCTTCCATGACCGCAGGAAACACATTGAGATCAGGTACCATTTCATTCGTGAGTGCGTGGAGCAGGGCGCGTCTTCATCGACTACGTCAGAACCAGCGAGCAACTAGCTGACACTCTGACGAAAGCACTTGGGCGTCTCGCCTTTCAGGAGCTGAGAAGGAGTATTGGTATGGTTGAAATAATACGCCAACGCCAACATTAGGGGGGGTGATAACATTAGGGGGGGGTGATATTTTAGCTAATCTAGTCGTTGTGCTTAGCTTAGTTTTTCCCTTCTAAAAATAATCGCATGAGCCGCGACATGTGCGTGCCATGCACGTAGCTTTGCATGGGCCTGAGGGCGGACGTGGTCACGTCGAACGGCCCGGTAGTTTAGCAGGTGGATTAGGAGGCACGATCAGCTCTCATGGGACGGCGCGAGTCATGCGGATCGTGGCGCGTAGTTAGGATCTCCACCAGCATCTCCTTCCTTGTAACGAATAAGTAGCTGAGAAAGAAAACGGGAAAAGTCGCAGAGTTTGCACGGGACGTAAAAACTTTTGTCTCCTTTGTGATCGTGAGTTGCGAGAGTCTAGATTCCTAACAGGGATCCTATCGATAAACCCCCCGGCGCGCGGATATATTAGATTAATAACCTGATGATTATTTTCTTGGATTCCGCAGGTGCCGTCCATGGAGAATGTGAGGCCGCCGGGCCTCCGCTCCGCTGCTGCCCCGCTAATCCTCTCGTGCGCCCCGGTGGCGCGGCCGGCCTGGTCGCCCCTCCGCCGCAGCAGCTGGGCGCGCCGGCCCTTCAGGCGGCTGCTTCCCCTGGGGCTGCGCGCCGTCGGCCTATTCGCCCTCCGCCTTCAGCTCTCCAGCAGGGCCGCAGCCACAATCTCCCACGGGGAGCGCTATGCCTGCTGCACTCTGGTATGCCAGCGTTTCAACAGCCAATGCAGAGTGCAGACCATGCCACTGTCTCCCACTTGAGGGCCTTCGATTCGATGGGCATACTCCAGGTGCAGAGCTTGGCGGAGGACTTCCAGTCTCTGCCAGTGAGTTCTGAGCCTGGATCATCGCTTGATGATGTACAAGGTCTGCCACGTCCATTCCATTAGATGGTGATGAGGGGCCTGCTACTGAATTGCCACCCGAGTTAGTTCCGTCCGACAACCCACACTACTATTGGGGTAACGACTAACGAACTCTACTTTATCATTTTCTTTATCCAAAGCACCGGATCATTTTGACATTTTTGTTTCTTGATGCTTAGGAGGAAGTGCCCGTTGTCAACTTTGGCTCGGCTGGTGTAATCCGCTGTCGAAGATGCAGGACATATCTATACATACCCTTATGCAACATTTGCAGATGCTGGAAGGAAATGGAGCTGCAATCTTTGCACATTGCTCAATGATGGTAACTTTTAACTTGGGAGTTGTAAATATTCAGTGTTTATCGAATGATTGATAACCAATGTTTCTGCCATCCATCACATCATGTAATAAAACCTGTAGCTTGGACTGCTAGTTATGTGGCCACATGTGTTGTTTCCCAATTTCCGCCTGCTTGACTAAAGCCGGAACTGCTTACTAAGATTTTCCGATCCCGACACCGTTTAATTGTTCATCCTTAAGATCCCTTACTACAATGTTTGCAAAATAGTGTGAGAACCTTTCTAGCATGATATACTGTTGTCGTGGTGCGGTGTTTTCATAGAAGGATGAAAATTTCTGTGCAACTGTTTACGCCACGAGTGAACTGTAACCGGAGTAAAGATAGCCATTTATCATCGGCTTATCACTGTTGCAAAATGATAAAGCATCACTGGACATACCAGAGTGCCAAAAGATGTTTTGTCTTGATTCCTGAAAAGCTTTGAAAATGTTAAGGAGAAATATGGCTTTCCATGGACACAAATTGAATTCTTAACCTTTGGCAGCACATCACACTTCCACAATTTTAAGGTATTTCCTACAGCTCCTCTTAGGTATTACTTTCTGTCGAGATTGCATTTTGCTTTGCAAAATCACTGCTTTAACATACCAAATTTGATTTAATGAGGTACTTACGCAACTTGTATTCTTTGCTTGTATCAGTCTTCTTTGAGTCAACTTCAAATGATGGTGGTTGCCGATTTGGACGATGTTTTCTTGCCATTGCCTGACGATCTCTTGGTAAATTTGGTTGATTCTAGACATGTTGTCGAGTCCTTTCTCGATAGCTTGCCCAAATATGTTTCAGGACAACATAAATGTAGAATCTGCTCTTGGTCCTGCGCACGGAGCAGCATCTATGGTTATGGTAAGATCCTTGATGGATTATTATCGAAGTACTTGGTGGTTGTTCTTGTGTGCCCTCTGTTAACTGATTTAATCTCTGGACAATTATGTCATCTCCCTGTTCTAGGGTCAAACTGGGGGTAAGTTGCTTGTTTTCCCGAGTACATTGCCAATTGGCTGATTAAGACTTCGATGAGATGATGTCGGTGCATATGGAACAGATAAGGAGCATATTCTGAGGATACCAGAAGATCCCTTCTATAGACAGATGGCTGCCGAGTTCATGAAAAATCAGGTTGCAGTGGACATATTTTCTTTGCTCTTCCTTACTGTGATATGTATTAATATGTAGGTTCTCTTGACGAAAGATACTGTGGTCAGGTGTACCATTATCCATCCTTCAAGGCAACTACACAGAGGGAGAAACTTAAACATGAGCTTACTCGGGAGACTGCCTCAGAATCTGTCATGCGCATCAGATGTGGAAAAGGTTCTAGATTTATATCCACAGCTGTATATATTATCTTATCTTCCTAAATATTTCCTTGCCTTGTTAGTTTATCCAACCTAACTCTCATGACATAATACTTTCCAGGGTGCGTTTCACAACATATCATGGTCACTTCATGCTAAGGTCAACAGATTTGTTAGCTCTTCCTTGCCTTGTTAGTTTATCCAACCTAACTCTCATGAAGCTTTTGCGATGCAACTGTCTCTAGAGGAGACCCTGATGACGACGCAGACTGTGTATACTTTCAAGTGGCGTTGCTGTATCCTTTCCTGTGAAGTTGCTTATGCACTGGTCTCCATCTCTTCATTTCAGTGAGAAAGTTGACACTAGTACATTACAAACGATAACTTAGAAAATGTCAAAGGAGCACCTTTCTCAAGGTTTCCTTTGCTCCTAGTTTGTTGATAGCTAGGTCCATGAATATGGTTTGTCAGTAGAGAGCAGGACTGTAACCTTCATCGTGCTTTGGAATATTTTATTTCCACTTAGGAGAGATTCGAAACACTTATTTTTTCTTGTGTCCTTAACCACCATCAGATATACACCATCCTCTGGTGAAAGACGTATCAGGGTGCATACGGCAGCTGCACCTGCGGTCACAGATCTTAGTGAAATGTATCGTCAAGCAGATACTGGTGCCATTGTGTCAGGGTTGGCTAGAATCGGTCAGTACTAAATTGATGCTCTCCCCTTTATAAATGTGAATATACTTGACTGAGATCACTTTATTACTAATAATCGCTATCCTGCAGCTGTTGAAAACTCACTGTCTGATAAGCTGGACAGTGCCCGGCAGCAAATACAGTTAAAGCTTCTGAGAAGTTTGAAGGAATACCGGAACCTATATGTTGTACAACATCGCATAGGAAGGAGACTGATATATACATTCTGGCCTTATGTAAATCTCTTGCTCTGAGTGGTGGTTATGCTGATGTCTCTCTTGATGAACGTTGTGCTGCTGGTTTCAGTATGATGATACTGCCTGCAAGAAGGCTGCTCAATTTTATTTATCCTTCTCTGTACAGGCTTGATGAAGTATTGACAGTGGTATGCAGTATTTCCTTGCAACTAAACTGATGAAGTTCCTTTTAACCAGAGCTACTTGTAGACTTGTGATTTTGAAACTATATAAATCAACTAGGAGGAATAAAATTAACTTCAGTTCCGTTTGTTTGGGGTGGAAAGAACCAGTGTCGTTAGTCTGCTCAATTAGTTCCATAGGCCTTACTATAATTCTTGTCTTGAAAATTTGCAGCCACATCTGGCATGGCATTAAGCGAAATAAGTACGTAACCTCTAGATGTTTTTATTAGTTATGTTCGATATGAAGGTTTCTTTGAATTTAGGCACACTTGTAGTCAAAATGGAAATCAGTATAAGTTAAAACTGATTAGTCTGCTTAGTTGGTTTGGTAGGGCCTTAACCCCTGTTTCAAAATGAAGTTCCATTTGTACATCGTACAGCCAGCAGGCATAGTAAGCATTAATTGAAAATGAGCTGATTTGATTGGTATATTCGAAGTTAACATTTTGTTTAATCTAGTTCTACGCATTGGTTTTTCTAACTGACATAAATGTCGTGATTTTCAGCAACCAGATAGGATCGATGGGTCTCTGAAGCGGTTGCCATTGACCTTGCAGTGCCTAGACACTGCTGGTTTATATCTTCTTGATGATGGCTTCACCTTCCTAGTATGGTTAGGTAGGATGCTCCAACCTGAGCTCATGAACGACATTCTTGGAGTCAGCCTGTCAAGCATCCCTGATCTATCAAAGGTATCCTTCTTTACTCTTTGGTAAACAATATAATCCTGACTTTGGGACTTATACTTCATTCCTCTTTCTGTCCTTCTATTTTGGCTTTCTTAAACAAAACTCAAAAAAATTAACAGTATATCATGCCATTTCTCCTTTTTAGTCTGTTCTTAAAAATACCTCCGATATGCCCTGAGATGAAAATCTAGTACTTCAGTTAATAAAAGGCTCACTGTTAACATGTAATACAACACCATTTTCGGTTTGTGCTTCTTGCTGACATGGTGTATCTTGCAGATTCAGTTGAGAGAATGTGACAACAATCACTTGAGAGACTTCATGGCAGTACTAAGAGCCCCGAGGGAGAGGGATTCTTGGCGTTACCAGCTGCCCTGTGTGGTACGGCAAGGCGAGCAGCCAAGAGAAGGCTTCCTACTTCTGTCCAACCTCGTCGAGGATCAGATGGCAGGAACAAGCAGTTACATGGGCTGGATACTCCAAGTTGACCGACAAAACACGAAGCTCATGATGATGCACGGTGGATGGACCTGATTTTTTTTTGTCTTTTTGTGTAAAAACTGCTGCAGATTCGGTTGCTGTGCCAGTCCCCGATCCGCACTCATAACCATTGGAACAAAATGGCGCGCCAGCCGTGTTCTACACATGCCATCCGATCCTGTTAGCAGCAGCGCTCTTGTTGGCGGCGAGCAATATAGTCTTTCTTGTTAATATTTCGTGGGGAGAAAATTATACAGCTGCTGTATCAGAATAAGTAGGCATTTGGAGTCTTTGGTGTAGGGGTTTGTACGCATTTGTATCGTCGAGAATTTTAGTTGGAAAGATTGTGTAAATTCATGTTTGATCTGATGCAATGCCTCTTTACTCATGGTTTCCTCTTGGCGCCATCCTAGGAAATATAAAGTTCAAGACAAGATGTGACAAGTGCAGAACATAAAAGAAAAAAACATATGCTGAATGAAATTTGGAATTAGCATTAGATTGCAATGGAGCATAGATGTTGTGGCTGAATGACTGACCTAGTCTCATGATAATATATGAATTAAACATAAGCTCAGGGCATGGTATAGCTGTGGCTGAATAACACAAGTCTTATGAGGTCTGGATCAACATAAGAGGCTGCACAAAAATAGGCTGAATGCAGTAGCTCAGTAGTTGGCCGAAGTCGTCGATCCTCAGTCAGCTCCTAGACCTGAGACTCGAACATCTTGCCGAGTTCATACCCCAGGTTGCCAACATCGCTGTGGAAGGCGGACGGGGGCTCGCGGTGGGCGATGTAGACAGCCAAATAGGCAAGCAGGATGACGGCCCCGATGAAGTTAGGCACCTGGTATTCATTTCGATTTCGTCATACAATCAATCAACGATAAGTATATACGTATCACACAAAACAAGAGCTAGCGTCGATTGAGATAGGAGAAAGTATAGGATCTGTTCATACCGCCATGCATGTGCAGATCAGGTTTAGCGGCCAGAGACCCGCACAGAGCCGAAGTGCACGCATTGACCAGGCACAGCAGGACCTCGTACAACGGGTCCATGTTGTCAACCCTCTTGATCCTCGCTGCTTCGACCTGCACATTGACCCCAACATTGTGCTGCAGATTGATCCCAGGTATTACATGTATCATCATCATTAATCCAGAGCAATCATCTATTACTCAAGTTAGTATCACTAACCAGATCCACAAGGGAGAAGCCGTAGGAGAGCAGCACGGCAATGATAGCCAGGACCGAGATGAACATGGCGCCGACCAGCTTGGTGAAGACAATCAAGGGCAGGACGATCGATGTAAGGAGGACGGGAGCAAGCACGTACAGTGCGTGGCGGCGCACAGCCCCGACGGCGAACCACACGAAGACGGCCCCATAAGCCAGCTGCACAACTATGGAAGCCCCGTTAATGGTCAATGAGGCAAGGGCGTTGGGGTAGTGGGGTGCGGCGTACAACACCATGACGACGCTGCTCAAGAGCGTCAGCATGTGGCCGTACACCGTCGGGTCGCCGACGCCCTTGTCCTTGAAGACAGGGATCACGAAGCTGAGGCTGCAAAAACAATGCAGGTATACAAACTGTGTAAGAATCTACAGTTACACGCACAATTCACATTAAGAATGTACTAGTATGAATTTAAGCTGAGGTTGCATTAGAGACACACAGCAGAACCGGGCAAAACACTGAAACAAAAGCGCGCCCAACTTGTGGCGATCCGGTGGATCCATCCATGGCGCAAGGAAAGGTGGCGCTTTTGTTGAACCTACGGGCCGGGAGGGCAAGCCGGCCGGGCGCGACGCCGCATGGCATGATGATGCCCTGTGCCGTGCTACCGGTGCACCAAATCGGCCAACCGCCGCGCCGTCGATCAGTTCCCCATTCCCATCCCCATGGCTTGGCAACAAAGAAACCAAAGCCGCCACCTTTCCAAGTCAAACCAACACGAACTACGCCGGCCGGCCGGGTGCTTGCACATGTACACTCGCTGCCGGATCGATCGACACACCCCGGCCGGCGAGGCACGACGATGGACCAAGAGAAAGAAGATCGGCTTTTGAATCCGGACCGGCCCCAACCCCAACGCGCGCGCCTACGAGTCGGCCGCATGCATCGCCTAGCCGGCGATCCGGCGGGGCGCATCGATGATGCCGCGCAGGAAAGAAAGCAAACCCGCCGGCGATGCACCAAACGCAAGGAACACAGGAAAAAGGCACCGACTTTTGCACCCGACGGCGCGCGTACGGGGCAGCACCTGCGCCCGGCGATCGATTCCGCCGGCCGGCCGGGTGCTGCTGCTGCTGCTGCTGCATCGGCGCGCACACACCTACAACTAGGCGCGCCGCCCGCCCCCGTCGAATCCAAGGTAGGAAGAACAGAGAACCGTACGGACTTTGGTGCCCCAACCCAACCCAACCCAACGCGCGCCTACGAACGAATCGACCGCAAGATCATCCAAGACGGGGAGAGGGAGGGAAGGAGGAGCACGCTTACATTGGCAGCAGGGTGAGGGCGAAAGCGGCGCCGTTGCCGAGGACGCTCAAGCCGGTGAGCGCCACCTCCGCCGCCTTGGTGCGGCCGGCAACCGCGACGCCGGCCAGCAGGGGCCTCCCGCCGCCGCCCATGGGCACAATGAAGGACGGCATCGCTCTCTCCCCTCGCTCCCTTGCAAGATGTGGCTCTCTCGCCTGCAGAGTGGTGGGGGAAATGCAAGTGGTTCGAGGCAGAGCAGGCCGGCGAGGGTTTATGACGAGGGAGAGGGAGGGGCCTGGCTGGCTGGTCTCCGCCTCTCCCATCTTTTCTGCCATGCTTTCGCTTTATGACGACGTGCGTGCGGTATCACGAATTCGAAATTCAAACCAAATCGATAAGCCACGAGCCCCGCGCGATTTTCATGCCATGTGTGATGTGTCCTTACATTAGTCGCCAAAATATGATTAATCACCTTCGGCTGCTTGCACCGCTTAGTCAGAGCATCTCCATCTTCAATTCCGTTCCCTCAAACGGCCACAATATCCATCGACGAACACGCCCGCGGACATGGCTACCGGATCCAGCCATCCAACTCCATCCTCTAAATATTCGTCAAGGTCCGGTCTTCATCTCATTTCAGATGCATAAGAGCATCTACAGCCGGACGCCTCATACTCCCGCGCGGGCCGCCCGGTCACGATTTTTCGACCCATATGGGCTCCTTCAACGGGCCTCAAACACCCGGGCTGACCGGCACCCCTCATATCCAGCATAAATATGAGGCGGATATGGGGCGCGTCCGCCACGTCGGACCCGACAGCCCACTGCCACCGCAAATTGCTCCAACCTTCCTCCTCCTTTGGCCGCTCGTCCAACCTTGTCCACGCCCGAACCCTCGCTGTCCTCCACCCTTGCTCCCAATCCTCACCACCTGTTCCGATCCACCGCCGGAGATGTCGTCCAACCCATCCTACACCGCCGCGACGGAGACACAATCCACCTCGTCCGTTGGCGTCCCTTCGTCGGCTCCGACTTGCAAGACGGAGAACATCGCCCGGAAGTTGCGGCGGCGTCACAGGGAGGTTCGGACATGGTGGACCAGCTGTCTCCTTCGCCACACCCGGAACCCCACAGCCCTTCCATCCGAGCGCTGACGCGGATTATGCCGTCTGACCCCGTTGGGACAGAGGAGGATTCGACGGCCGGCTGGGCCATTCTGGAGAGCTTTCCGACCACGCAGATGTCGGTTGTCGACGTTTGTGACTCGCCGCAGCTCGTTCGGGCGCGAATGAGCACGGGCACCGGCAGCGCCCCGGCTGCCCTCGACATGTCCGATCGAATGACTAAACAAGAGTCGGTATGTTTTCTTTGCTCCTGTCCGATCATATTTTTGCATAGACCATTAGTTCATTTCGCACATGATGAATGTTCGCAAACCATAATCATGTAGGAGGCTTTCTTGTCGAATATGATATATGACAATAAAGATCCGATCGAAATGGAGTATGAATTGTAGGTTGCCACCGTGATGTCTATTACACAGCTTGTTCTTCTAGACTCGTGTTGGGCCTCTAAGCGCAGAGTTTCATAGGATAGTAGCAAATTTCCCTCAAGTGGATGACCTAAGATTTATCAATCTGTGGAAGGCGAAGCATGAAGATGGTATCTCTCAAACAACCCTGCAACCAAATAACAAAGAGTCTCTTGTGTCCCCAACACACCCAATATATACAATAACAAATTATATATTCATGATGTTATATTATCATTCTTGGATGTTTTACAATTATTTTATATCAACTTTATATCATTTTTTGGGACTAACCTATTGACATAGTGCCCAGTGCCAGTTGCTGTTTTTCTGCTTGTTTTACATCACAGAAAATCAATACCAAACGGAGTCCAAACGCAACGAAACTTTTTGGAGATTTTTTCTGCACCAGAAGACACCCGGTGGGCCAAAGAAGTACCAGAGGCGAGCTCCGAAGGGAGCACAACCCACCAATGCGCGCCTGGGGGCCCATGCGCGCCCAGGTGGGTTGTGCCCACCTCGGTGGCTCCCGCACCGCCTCTTCGTCCTATAAATTGCCAAATATTCCAAAAACCCCGGGGGTAACCCTAGATCAGAAGTTCCGCCACCGCAAGCCTCTGTAGCCACGAAAAACCAATCTAGACACTGTTCCGGCACTCCGCCGGAGGGCGAAATCATCACTGGTGGCCATCTTCATCATCCCGGCGGCCACCATGATGAGGAGGGAGTAGTCCACCCTCGGGGCCGAGGGTTTGTACCAGTAGCTATGTGTTTAATCTCTCTCTCTCTCTCTCTCCCTCCCTCTCTCTCTCCCTCCCTCCCTCTCTCTCTCTCTCTCTCTCTCTCTCGTGTTCTTGAGATGCCACGATCTTGATGTATCGCGGGCTTTGTTAATATAGTTGGATCATATGCCGTTTCCCCTCTCTATCTTGTTGTGAATTGAGTTGTCCCTTTGAGATTTCGTTTTATGGGACTGAATACTTTTATGGATTTGAGAGCACTTGATGTATGTCTTGCTATGAATACCCGTGGTGACAATGGGGTATTATATTGATTCACTTGATATATGTTTTGGCACTCAATTCACGGATTCCCGAGGTGACATTGGGGTAATCTATGCATAGGGGTTGATGCACGTTTTCGTCCTTGTTTCTCCGGTAGAAATCTTGTGGCACTCTTTGATGTTCTTTGTGTTGGATTGAGTATTATGAATCTGAAATTGTTTCATGCATATCGTATAATCAACTCACAGATAATCGCAGTGACATTGGAGTATCTAGGTGACATTAGAGTTTGTTGATGTGTATCATATGTTGTTATTTTAGTACGAACTCTTGGTTAGATCGATCAGAAAGAATAGTTTGGTGTTATTTTAGTATGAACTCTAGGGTAGATTGATCGGAAAGAATAGCTTTGAGGTGGTTTCATACCCTATAAACAATTTATTCTTATGTTCTCCGCTAGATAAGAACTTTGGAGTGATTCTTCATTGCACGTGAGGGATGGTTATATGATCCAATTATATTAACATTGTTGAGAGATTGCACTAGCGAAAGTACGGACCCTAGGCCTCATTTTCAAGCATTGCAATACCGTTTGTGCTCCGTTTTATCAATTGCTACCTTGCCATTTTTATTGTTCCTGTTACAAAAATCAATATCTACTACCATTACTACACTTTTGTCACCATCTCTTCGCCGAACTAGTGCACCTATACATTTTACCATTGTATTTGGTGTGTTGGGGACACAAGAGACTTTTTATTATTTGGTTGCAGGGTTGTTTGAGAGAGACCATCTTCATCCTACACCTCCCACGGATTGATACACCTTAGGTCATCCACTTGAGGGAAAATTGCTACTGTCCTACAAAACTCTGCGCTTGGAGGCCCAACACAAGGCTACAAGAACAAGTTGTGTAGTAGACATCAAGCTCTTTTCTGGCGCCATTGCCGGGGAGGTGAGTGCTTGAAGGTATATCTTTAGATCTTGCAATCAAATCTTTTAGTTTCTTTTTTTATCACTAGTTTGGTTTATAAAAAAAACTACAAAAAATGGAATTAAGGTGGTCTCATATTGTTCATCTTTATCGTGTCTTTCTTGAAAATGATGGATTGGAAAATTGTGCTCAATTGATAGAAGAATAATTCAATAAAATGTTTGGCATAGAATCTTTGAATGATGAGCATGATTGCAATTTTGTTGGTATGAAATCTTTGAATATCCACGATGCTAATGATATGCAAGGCCATCAGCTTAGGGATGCTATATTTGATGAAGATGATATTTTTAGTCCCCCAAGTTTTGATGAGAAAATTTATTATGATGAAATCATGCCTCCTACTTATGATGATTATATTGATGAAAGTGGATTTGGAGAGGTCATGACTTTATTTAGTGATGAATCCATTACTTTGGAAGAGGTTTCAATTGACTATGACAACAAAGTTGCTATCTATGATGATTACGGTGATGACATGTATGCTATAAAGAATAATGATAACCATGAAACTTGTCATTATGATTTTAATTTTCAATCCCATGATAGTTATTTTGTTGAGTTTGCTCCCACTACTATTGATGAGACTAAATTTGTTTATGTGGAGAGTAATAAAATTTCTATGCTTGTGAATCATGAAAAAATGCTTTATGTGATAGTTATATTGTTGAATTCATTCATGATGCTACTGAAAATCATTATGAGAGAGGAACATATGCTTCTACATATCTGAATAATATTAAGTTTCCTCTCTTTATGTTGAAAGTTTTAAAGTTGCACTTGTTTTGCCTTCCTATGCTAGTTGATTCTTGTTCCCATAAATTGTTTTCTATGCATAGAAAGTGGATTAGGCTTAAATGTGGTTTCCATGTGTTTCATGACGATGCTCTTGTTATGTTTCAATTCTTATATTTTATGCGAGCATCATTGAACTCTTCATGCCAAGCTAAAAATCATTAAAGAAAAGCGCTTGTTGGGAGACAACCCAACATTTACCCCTACAGTTTTTTGTGTTCACATGATTAGGCTACTGTATTAATCATGTATTATAGCTTTTGTTTCAATAAAGTGCCAAGTAAAGTCTTTGGGATAGTGTGGATGATAGTTGACTTGATTCTGTGCAAAAACACAAACTTTTGCACTCGGTCCTGGAATTTTAAAAATTTCACTGGAACATGCTTTTGATATGAATTTTTTACAGATTATTGATATACAAATTTCCTACGCTTTCCTAATTTTTTAGAATTTTTGGAGTTACAGAAGTATGGTTGGAGTACAGATTACTACAGGATGTTCTGTTTTTGACAGATTCTGTTTTCAATGCACAGTTTGCTTGTTATCTAGTTTCTATGGCTTATATTGCTCTATATAAATTATGAAAATGACAAGGTAGAGTAGGCATTGTGTGAGAACAATTATGAATCTTGTCTTTGACAGTACCGAAGTGAATGATTTGTCTTTATCGTACTAACCTATCTCACGAAGTTCCGTTAAGTTTTGTGTGATTGAAGTTTTCAAGTTTTGGGTGAGATATCGATATGAGGAGTGATACGTCTCCGTCGTATCTACTTTTCCAAACACTTTTGCCCAAGTTTTGAATGGAACTAACCCGGACTGACGTTGTTTTCAGTAGAATTGCCATGGTGTTATTTATGTGCAGAAACAAAAGTTCTCGGAATGACCTGAAACTTCACGGAGATTATTTATGGAAATAATAAAAAATACTGGCAAAAAAATCAAGGCCAGGGGGCCCACACCCTTTCCACGAGGGTGGGGGGCGCACCTGCCCCCCTGGGCGCGCCCCCTGCCTCGTGGGCCCCCTGGAGCTCCACCGACCTCAACTCCAACTCCATATATTTGTGTTTGGGGAGAAAAAAATCAGAGAGAAAGATTCATCGCGTTTTATGATATGGAGCCGCCGCCAAGCCCTAAACTCTCTCGGGAGGGCTGATCTGGAGTCCGTTCGGGGCTCCGGAGAGGGGAATCCGTCGCCATCGTCGTCATCAACCATCCTCCATCACCAATTTCATGATGCTCACCGCCGTGCGTCAGTAATTCCGTCGTAGGCTTGCTGGACGGTGATGGGTCGGATGAGATCTATCATGTAATTGAGTTAGTTTTGTTAGGGTTTGATCCCTAGTATCCACTATGTTCTGAGATTGATGTTGCTATGTCTTTGCTATGCTTAATGCTTGTCAATAGGGCCCGAGTGCCATGATTTCATATCTGAACCTATTATGTTTTCATGAATATATGTGAGTTCTTGATCCTATCTTGCAAGTCTATAGTCACCTACTATGTGTTATGATCCGGCAACCCCGAAGTGATAATAATCGGGACCACTCCCGGTGATGACCGTAGTTTGAGGAGTTCATGTATTCACTATGTGTTAATGCTTTGGTCCGGTACTCTATTAAAAGGAGGCCTTAATATCCCTTAGTTTCCATTAGGACCCCGCTGCCACGGGAGGGTAGGACAAAAGATGTCATGCAAGTTCTTTCCCATAAGCACGTATGACTATATTCGGAATACATGCCTACATTACATCGATTAATTGGAGCTAGTTCCGTGTCACCCTATGTTATGACTGTTACATGATGAACCACATCCGGCATAATTCTCCATCACCGATCCAATGCCTACGAGCTTTTCATATATTGTTCTTCGCTTATTTACTTTTCTGCTGCTACTGTTACAATCACTACAAAACTATCACTGTTACTTTTGCCACTGTTACCGTTACTATCATACTACTTTGCTACTAAATACTTTGCTGCTGATATTAAGTTATCCAGGTGTGGCTGAATTGACAACTCAGTTGCTAATACTTGAGAATATTCTTTGGCTCCCCTTGTGTCGAATCAATAAATTTGGGTTGAATACTCTACCCTCGAAAACTGTTGCGATCCCCTATACTTGTGGGTTATCAAGGAGAATAAGGAGTGAAAAGGCCCTAAGATTGGGGATGCCCAAGGCACCCCGAGGTGATATTCAAGGAAGATCCAAGCAACTAAGATTGGGGATGCCCCGGAAGGCATCCCCTCTTTCGTCTCCAACATTATCGGTAACCTTACTTGGAGCTACATTTTCATTCATCACATGATATGAGTTTTGCTTGGAGCGTCATTTTATTTTGTTTTTATTTGCTTGCTGTTATTTTGAATAAAGTTTTGTATCTTTTATTTCAATAAAGTGGCAAGGATAGCCTTTACCATGCTTATTTTGCAAGTATATGAGTTGCTATTTCAAAACAGAAAGTTTGTCGCTGTTGCAAAAATTCTCGAGAAAAGTCAGAATGTGATAAAAGGTTGAATTTTTTTGCATAGTAAGATATGATAAATTTTCTGTAGTTTGGTAAAATTTCAGAATTTGTTGAGTTCAATAAGTATGGATACTTCTTCATCCATTACAGACTGTCCTATTTTGGCAGATTGCTATTATGTTTGCATTGTTTGCATCTGTTTGCTTGTTTAATGATTCTATTTGAGGATAAGAGTATTAAATATGCAGAGGCATTTAGTATGCAATGTTGAATAATAATTTTAGTGATTTTCTACAATAGAGAATGATAAGGTTTTGCTTGATTTATACTAACTTATCTCACGAGTTCTTGTTGAGTTTTGTGTGGATGAAGTTTTTGAGATTTAGAGAAACCGTGATATAAAAGGAATTAAGGAGACACAAAAGCTCAAGCTTGGGGATGCCCAAGGCATCCCAAGATAATATTTCAAGAACTCTCAAGCATCTAAGCTTGGGGATGCCCCGGCAGGCATCCCACCTTTCTTCATCAACAATTATCGGTTAGTCTCGGTTGAGCCTAAGTTTTTGCTTCTTCACATGATGTGTGCTATTCTTAGAATGTCATTTTATTTTTTTTCTTGCTTTTTTAATAAAATACTTAGACCTGAAAGTTTTTAAATAAGAGAGAGTCCACAATTAGCTACCTGTTTACTTAACTACTCGCTTGATCTTCACTTATATCTTTTTGGAGTAGCTTGTCATTTACTCTTGTGCTTCACTTATATCCTATGAGTAAATTGTTGAATGAATTAAATATCATGAAGTTGAAATTATATCATGGCTAGTGGTAGCTTCACATTGGGTTTAGAAAGTGAAATCCTTTTAAGCTTGACAATCACAATATTGGTCATACAAGCAATTCATGAATGATTACTATAAGGAAGAGAACTTTCACATGCAAATATATTATCTTGGACATCTTCTATGATTGTGAATACACATTAATTATTTTCAAACATGAGAAAATTAGTTGAAGTTGGACAAGGAAGACAATGTAATGATTTATGTTTGGGTATATTTGCATAGCAGTTATATTGTTATGGATCCTCCAACATGTGGTGTTTGCCTAGGATCTTTTGCTAGCCAAAAATTCGTACTAAGTAGAGATACTACTTGTGCATCCAAAAAACTCTTAAACCCACTTTCTTGCCATGAGTGTCCACCATACCTACCTATGGATTGAATAAGATCCTTCAAGTAAGTTGTCATCGGTGCATAAAGCAATAAAAATTGCTCCTAAATATGTTTGATCTTTTATTGTAAGGGAAAACTAAGTGTTGTGCGAACTTGTGATGGCAAAGTAATAAAAGCGACGGATACATAATAAAGGTTGCTATCATAAGGGGCAATATAACGTGACGTTCCTTTGCATTAAGAGCTTGGACATCCAAATAAAAAGCGCATGACAACCTCTGCTTCCCTCTGCGAAGGGCCTATCTTTTACTTTTCAGTATTTACTTTTCCGCAAAGAGTCAATAGTATGCATTCTCATTTCAACCACAATTATTCTCTAGTTGGCAAGCATCATGTGGTAGGGAAATATATTTGATCATGATTTATTATTGATGACAATTATCTCTATGATAAATGAGTTGGGAGGCAAAATATTAAGCCCCGATCTTTCTCTGTGTTCGATGGATGCCATTTGTTCTAAGAATATGCTTTGAGTACTAGCAATCGTGGAAGACTATATGATGATTGAGTATGTCGAGCTCTTACTTAGACTTTGTTGAATAAGTTGAATTGCAATTTTATGGTGACTAAGAATATAGGTTGTTGAGTTTCAAGAGAATTCATTGTTTGAACCTTAATATGTGAATTGATTGCTACTTTGTCATGATGAGTTTTATGAGAAAGAGTTACTGTTATGATGCTAGCAAAAGTGATTGAAATTATCATTGATCAAACTTATGCACTTTGCTAGCATTCACACTTCATAAATTATTTCTTTTATCATTTACGTACTCGAGGACGAGTAGGAATTAAGCTTGGGGATGCTGATACGACTCCAACCTATCTATAATTTATGAAGTATTCATGCTGTTATATTATCATTCTCGGATGTTTTAAAATCATTTTATAGCAACTTTATATCATTTTTTGGGAGTAACCTATTGACATAGTGCCTAGTGCCATTTGCTGTTTTTTGCTTGTTTTTTACAGCGCCAAAAATCAATACCAAACAGAGTCCAAACGCAGCGAAACTTTTGGACATTTTTCTGGACCAGTAGACACCCGGTGGGCCAAAGAAGTACCAGAAGGGAGCTCCGAGGGGAGCACAACCCACCAGGGCGTGCCTGGGGGCCCAAGCGCGCCCAGGTGGGTTGTGCCCACCTCAGTGGCCTCCCGCACCGCCCCTTCGCCCTATAAATTGCCAAATATTCCAAAAACCCTGGGGGTAACCCTAGATCAGAAGTTTCGCCGCTGCAAGCCTTTGTAGCCAAGAAAAACCAATCTAGACCCCGTTCCGGCACTCCGCCGGAGGGGGAAATCATCACCGGTGGCCATCTTCATCATCCCGGCGGCCACCATGATGAGGAGGGAGTAGTCCACCCTTGGGGCTGAGGGTTTGTACTAGTAGCTATGTGTTTAATCTCTCTCTCTCTCTCTCGTGTTCTTGAGATGTCACGATCTTGATGTATCGTGGGCTGTGTTAATATAGTTGGATCATATGGTATTCTTCCCTCTCGATCTTGTTGTGAATTGAGTTTTCCCCTTCAGATTTTGTTTTGTCGGATTGAATACTTTTATGGATTTGAGAGCACTTAATGTATGTCTCGCTATGAATACCCGTGGTGACAATGGCGCTCAACTTGCGGATTCCCGAGGTGATATTGGGGTAATCTATGCATAGAGGTTGATGCACGTTTTCGTCCTTGTTTCTCCGGTAGAAATCTTGGGGCACTCTTTGATGTTATTTGTGTTGGATTGAGTATTATGAATATGAAATTGTTTGATGCATATCGTATAATCAACTCACGGATACTCGCGGTGACATTGGAGTATCTAGGTGACATTAGAGTTGGTTGATTTGTATCATATGGTTTTATTTTAGTACGAACTCTTGGTTAGATCGATCGGAAAGAATAGCTTGGTGTTATTTTAGTACGAACTCTATGACAGATTGATCGGAAATAATAGCTTTGAGGTGGTTTTGTACCCTACAAACAATTTCTTCTTATGTTCTCCACTAGATAAGAACTTTGGAGTGATTATTCATCGCACGTGAGGGATGGTTATATTATCAAATTATATTAGCATTGTTGAGAGATTGCACTAGCGAAAGTACGGACCCTAGGCCTCATTTTCAAGCATTGCAATACCGTTTGTGCACCGTTTTATCAATTACTACCTTGCTATTTTTTATTGTTCCTATTACAAAAATCAATATCTACTATCATTACTGTTGGGTAACGTAGTAATTTTAAAAAAATTCCTACGCACACGCAAGATCATGGTGATGCATAGCAACGAGAGGGGAGAGTGTAGTCCACGTACCCTCGGTAGACCGTAAGCGGAAGCGTTATGACAACGCGGTTGATGTAGTCTTACGTCTCCACGATCGACCGATCGTAGTGCCGTAAGTACGACACCTCCGCGATCTGCACACGTTCGGCCCGGTGACGTCCCATGAACTCACGATCCAGCAGAGTGTCGATGGAGAGCTTCGTCAGCACGACGGTGTGATGACGGTGATAATGAAGCTACCGGCGCAGGGCTTCGCGTAAGCACTGCAACGATATGACCGAGGTGGATTATGGTGGAGGGGGGCACCGCACACGGCTAAGAGATCAATGATCAACTTGTGTGTTATAGGGTGCTCCCTGCCCCCGTATATAAAGGAGCAAGGGGGGAGGCCGGCCGGCCCTTGGGGCACGCCAAGGAGGGGGAGGAGTCCTCCTCCTAGTAGGAGTAGGACTCCCCCTTTCCTAGGAGGAAGGGGGAAGGAAAGCGAGGGAGAGAGGGAGGGAAAGAGGGGCGCCGCCCCCCTCCTTATCCAATTCGGACTCCTCAAGGGGGGGGGCGGCCAGCCCATGGCCCCTTCCTCTCTCTCTTACAAGGCCCATGTTGGCCCATTAGTTCCCCCGGGGGTTCCGATAACCCCCCGACACTCCGATAATTATCTGGTGACCCCCGGAACTCATCCGGTGTCCGAATATAGTCAGCCAATATATCAATCTTTATGTCTCGACCATTTCAAGACTCCTCGTCATGTCCGTGATCACATCTGGGAATCCGAACTATCTTCGGTACATCAAAACACATAAACTCATAATACCGATCGTCACCGAACGTTAAGCGTGCGGACCCTACGGGTTCGAGAACTATGTAGACATGACGGAGACACGTCTTCGGTCAATAACCAATAGCGGAACCTGGATGTTCATATTGTCTCCCACATATTCTACGTAGATCTTTCTCGGTCAAACCGCATAACAACATACGTTGTTCCCTTTGTCATCGGTATGTTACTTCCCCGAGATTCGATCGTCGGTATCTCAATACGTAGTTCAATCTCGTTACCGGCATGTCTCTTTACTCGTTCCGTAATGCATAATCCCGCAACTAACTCATTAGTGACATTGCTTGCAAGGCTTATAGTGATGTGCATTACTGAGAAGGCCAAAAGATACCTCTCTGACAATCGGAGTGACAAATCCTAATCTCGATCTATGCCAACTCAACAAGTAGCATCGGAGACACCTGTAGAGCACCTTTATAATCACCCAGTTACGTTGTGACATTTGGTAGCACACAAAGTGTTCCTCCGGTATTCGGGAGTTGCATAATCTCACGTCATAGGAACATGTATAAGTCATGAAGAAAGCAATAGCAATATACTAAAGGATCAAGTGCTAAGCTAACGGAATGGGTCAAGTCAATCACATTATTCTCTAATGATGTGATCCCGTTAATCAAATGAAAACTCATGTCTATGGCTAGGAAACTTAACCATCTTTGATTCAACGAGCTAGTCAAGTAGAGGCATACTAGTGACACTCAGTTTGTCTATGTATTCACACATGTACTAAGTTTCCGGTTAATACAATTCTAGCATGAATAATAAACATTTATCATGATATTAGGAAATATAAATAACAACTTTATTACTGCCTCTAGGGCATATTTCCTTCAGTCTCCCACTTGCACTAGAGTCAATAATCTAGATTACACAGTAATGATTCTAACACCCATGGAATCTTGGTGCTGATCATGTTTTGCCTGTGAGAGAGGCTTAGTCAACGGGTCTGCAACATGCAGATCCGTATGCATCTTGCAAATCTCTATGTCTCCCTCCTTGACTTGATCGCGGATGGAATTGAAGCGTCTCTTGATGTGCTTGGTTCTCTTGTGAAATTTGGATTCCTTTGCCAAGGCAATTGCACCAGTATTGTCACAAATGATTTTCATTGGACCCGATGCACTAGGTATGACACCTAGATCGGATATGAACTCCTTCATCCAGACTCCTTCATTTGCTGCTTCCGAAGCAGCTATGTACTTCGCTTCACACGTAGATCCCGCCACGACGCTTTGCTTAGGACTGCACCAACTGACAGCTCCACCATTCAATATAAATACGTATCCGGTTTGTGACATAGAGTCATCCGGATCAGTGTCCAAGCTTGCATCGACGTAACCATTTACGACGAGCTCTTTGTCACCTCCATAAACGAGAAACATATCCTTAGTCCTTTTCAGGTTTTTCAGGATGTTCTTCACCGCTGTCCAGTGATCCACTCCTAGATTATTTTGGTACCTCCCTTCTAAACTAATAGCGAGGCACACATCAGGTCTGGTACACAGCATTGCATACATGATAGAGCCTATGGCTGAAGCATAGGGAACACCTTTCATTTTCTCTCTATCTTCTGTAGTGGTCGGGCATTGAGTCTGACTCAATTTTACACCTTGTAACACAGGCAAGAACCCTTTCTTTGCTTGATCCATTTTGAACTTCTTCAAAACTTTATCAAGGTATGTGCTTTGTGAAAGTCCAATTAAGCGTCTCGATCTATCTCTATAGATCTTGATGCCTAATATATAAGCAACTTCACCGAGGTCTTCCATTGAAAAACTCTTGTTCAAGTATCGTTTGATGCTATCCAGAAATTCTATATCATTTCTAATCAATAATATGTCATCCACATATAATATTAGAAATGCTACAGAGCTCCCACTCACTTTCTTGTAAATACAGGCTTCTCCAAAAGTCTGTATAAAACCATATGCTTTGATCACACTATCAAAACGTTTATTCCAACTCCGAGATGGTTGCACCAGTCCATAAATGGATCGCTGGAGCTTGCACACTTTGTTAGCATCCTTTGGATTGATAAAACCTTCAGGTTGCATCATATACAACTCTTCTTCCAGAAATCCGTTCAGGAATGCAGTCTTTACATCCATTTGCCAAATTTCATAAACATAAAATGCAGCAATTGCTAACATGATTCGGACGGACTTAAGCATCGCTACGGGTGAGAAGGTCTCATCGTAGTCAACTCCTTGAACTTGTCGAAAACCTATCACAACAAGTCGAGCTTTGTAGACAGTAACATTACCGTCAGCGTCAATCTTCTTCTTGAAGATCCATTTATTCTCGATGGCTTGCCGATCATCAGGCAAGTCAAGCAAAGTCCACACTTTGTTCTCATACATGGATCCCATCTCAGATTTCATGGCCTCAAGACATTTCGTAGAATCTGGGCTCATCATCGCTTCCTCATAGTTCGTAGGTTCGTCATGGTCAGGTAACATGACTTCCAAAACAGGATTACCGTACCACTCTGGTGCGGATCTCACTCTGGTTAACCTACGAGGTTCGGTAGTAACTTGATCTGAAGTTACATGATCATCATCATTAGCTTCCTCACTAATTGGTGTAGGAGTCACAGGAACAGATTTCTGGAGCAGGTACAGTTACCTCATCAAGTTCTACTTTCCTCCCACTCACTTCTTTCGAGAGAAACTCCTTCTCTAGAAAGGATCCATTCTTAGCAACGAATGTCTTGCCTTCGGATCTGTGATAGAAGGTGTACCCAACAGTCTCCGATTTGGGTTCGAGATTATCAGGTTGAAGCTTTTCCACATAAGCATCGCAGCCCCAAACTTTAAGAAACGACAACTTTGGTTTCTTGCCAAACCACAGTTCATAAGGTGTCATCTCAATGGATTTAGATGGTGCCCTATTTAACGTGAATGCAGCCGTCTCTAAAGCATAACCCCAAAATAATAGCAGTAAATCAGTAAGAGAAATCATAGATCGCACCATATCCATAAAGTACGATTATGACATTCGGACACACCATTACGCTGTGGTGTTCCGGGTGGCGTGACTTGCGAAACTAGTCCACATTGTTTCAAATGAAGACCAAACTCGTAACTCAAATATTCTCCTCCACGATCAGATCATAGAAACTTTATTTTCTTGTTATGATGATTTTCCACTTCACTCTGAAATTCTCTAAACTTTTCAAATGTTTCAGACTTATGTTTCACCAAGTAGATATACCCATATCTGCTCAAATCATCTGTGAAAGTGAGAAAATAATAACGATACCCACCGCGAGCCTCAACATTCATCGGACCACATACATCAGTATGTATGATTTCCAACAAATCCGTTGCTCGCTCCATTGTTCCGGAGAATAGAGTTTTAGTCATCTTGCCCATGAGGCATGGTTCGCAAGTACCAAGTGATTCCAAAAGTCCATCAGAATGGAGTTTCTTCATGTGCTTTACACCAATATGACCCAAACGGCAGTGCCACAAATAAGTTGCACTATCATTATCAACTCTGCATCTTTTGGTTTCAATATTATGAATATGTGTGTCACTACTATCGAGATTCAACAAAAATAGACCACTCTTCAAGGGTGCATGACCATAAAAGATATTACTCATATAAATAGAACAACCAGTATTCTCTGATTTAAATGAATAACCGTTTCGCATCAAACAAGATCCAAATATAATGTTCATGCTTAACACTGGCACCAAATAACAATTATTCAGGTCAGGTAGCGTGCCGACCGCGATCACTAGATGCACTTACATAAAGGCTGCGGAGAGCAACCCACCTCTACCGCTGTCGGTCTAAAACTTTTGTCGTTTGAGAGCAACCCACCTCCGAAGCTTTTGAGAGAGAGAAATCCTTGCGAGGACAAAGCCCAAACACCCAGAGCCAAAGAGTGTTAGGCGTCACTGAAGTCTTTCTGTCTGCGTGACCTGAAGACTTGTTACACTTGAGGACTGTGAATCCTCCAGCCGGTTAGGCGTCGCGTTCTGAGCATCCAAGAGTCATTGTGGATCGCCGGTGAATGAAGTCTGTGAAGGTTTGGAAGTCTACCTTGAAGACTTACCAGAGTGATTGGGCGAGGACTAGGTGTCCTTAGCTCAAGGGGAATAAGGTGAAGACACAGTCTTCTGAGTTGAATCCCAGCCTCCCTAACCAGACGTACAGTTGTCACAGCAACTGGAACTGGTCCAACAAATCCCTGTCTTCACCAAGCGACTGGTTCTATCGTCTCCCTCTCTTTATTTACAGTTTGTCTTCGTGAAGTCATTTCCTGCTTGCGTCACCTGTTTGACTTCACTGTGTGACTTCTATTGCTATTTGGCTTCATACTATCTTCCATCTTGATCTTTACTACCTAGCTGCTATTAGTCTTCGTGCTTTCACTTCTTTGAATACTTGACTATGGCTTGCTTAGTGTAGTCTACCTTCCGCTGCATATCAATAGGTTCATTTCTATTGTTTGTCTTCGAAACTCTCATGTTTTGAAGACTTCCATAAAAATCGCCTATTCACCCCCCCTCTAGTCGATAACTAGCACTTTCAATTGGTATCAGAGCAAGGTACTCCCTTGTTCTGTGTGATTCGGTTTAACCACCTGGAGTTTTAGCTATTTCGATTGTAGGGATAATCAAAGTCTCCGCTGCATGCCCCGTCTTCGATGGAACTGAATATCCCTACTGGAAGAATAAGATGCGCATGCATCTTGAAGCCATTGATGTCGACCTCTAGTATGTCATCAAGAACGGCGTTCCCAAGACCGGTGAAGGTGTCACCCTTGCTGATGTCAAGAAGATCGTTCAACTAGGTTCTACTGCCAAGAACATCACTTGTGGTCATCTGACCAAAGGACAGTATGGTCGTGTGAGTGCTCTGGAAACGTCGAAGCTAGTCTGGGACTGGCTCTGCAAGGTCAATGAAGGCGTCTCAACCCAGAGAGATCAAAGGATCAGTGTCCTTCACAACCTCTTCAACCGCTTCAAGAGAAACGACAATGAGAATGTCCAGCTCACGTTTGATCGCCTCACTGACATCACAAATGAGCTTCGTGCTCTCAGCGCCACTGAGATCACCAAGCATGAAATCGTCAAGACACTCCTGAGATCACTTGACAGCTCGTTCGACACCCTTGCCCTGATGATTCAAGAACGCCCTGACTTCAAGACACTCGATCCGTCTGACATACTTGAGAGGCTCAACACACATGAGTTCCAGCTATCTGAGAAAAGAGATATATGTGGTCCCAACTATGGCCGAATTCGCGCTGTGAAGGCAAAAGTTGTTTCCTCATCTAAAGAAGAATCTGACTGCAGTTTTGGTGATCCTGAAGATATTGGAAAGGAGCTCGCTATGCTTGTGAAGAAGTTCCAGAAGTTCACTAAGAAGAAGGGCTTCAGAAAGTCTTCACGATCCAGCTCAAGAAATGATGAAGCTTCCACTCATGATTACAAGAAGAGAACATGTCACAAGTGCAAGAAACCTGGACACTACATCTCTGAGTGTCCACAGTGGGACAATGAGAATAAGAAGAAGAAGAAGAGCAAGGAATATGATTGTGATGACAAGAAGAAGAATAAATCCTCAAAGTCTTCTTCCAAGTCTTCATCCAAGTCTTCATCACACAAGAAGAGCTAATCTGGCAAGGCTCGTGCTTTTGTTGACAAGGAGATGGATTCACAGGAGGAGTATGCTTCTGAGGAGGCGGAGGTGGAGTCTGAGGAGGAGTCCGACTCTGGCGTTGCAAGTCTGGCTCTAGCTACAGCCTATGTTGCCAAGTCCATCTTCAACACTGAAGACAATGGCCCCGTCACCAACGCTGATGCTAATGACAAGGACGACTCTGCTCCCAGCTACTGCTTCATGGCACGTGGTGCCAAGGTAAAATCACGCGATGCTTACTTTCAAACATCAAGTGAAGATGACTCTGATTGTGAATCCAAACCCAGCTACAAAACACTTGCTAAAATTGCAACTGAACAAAAGAAAGCTATGTAACATACTCAAAAACTGTTAGACAAAAGCGATGACCTGTTGGACGCGGAAATGGCCCGATCTCAGTCCTTAATTGAAGACATAAAAAATCTTCATGTTAAGTACCAGGAACTTGAAAGTCGTCATGAAACGCTCTCAACGACTCATAAAAGCTTTCCTATGATTATCTTCAACGAAAGCAAGAACTTGAGAAATTGAGAGCGGCTCATGAAGATCTTCAAAAGGAGAATAAGTCACTTCGCACTCAACAGATCAGTCCCGCTCAGGAAGGATTTGAACCACCATGTCTAAAATGCCTTGAGCGTGATAACGCTGCTTCCATTGCTGAATGTTCTACTGCTGCTACTGTTGCAATATCTTCAACTGTTGATGTGGTAACTAACCCCTCTGCTGAGGATACCACTACTATTGCTGATGAAAATGCTAGGTTGAAGATATTGCTTGAAACAGGGATGTACAAAAGTCTCAAAGGGCATCAGACACTGTGCGATGTCCTCAAAAAGCAGATTCTGAACCGAAACCCTAGAAAAGAGGGTGTTGGGTTCGAGAGGAAAATGAATGTTGATGGTTCTTACTGGAAGCCTGAGCAGTATCCAAAACCACATGGGTTGCTGCAAAGGAACCTTCAGTGGATCCATCCACCTTATCTGGCTTCACTTGTGCTAACCCAGTTATCATTGATGAATCCTTTGATGCAAACTATAAACTGTTTAAGAATCAGAATGGTGAAGTGTTCGCCTGGTATATTGGTACTAACTGCAGGAATGGGCCACCTATGAAGAAGATCTGGGTTCCGAAAAGTTGTCTTGAGAATCTTCCTGTGAATGTCATCATGACACCGCCTGGGAAGAAGAAAAATTCCAGACCAAAGGCTTCATATGGTCCAAAGGCTTCATACAGACACAGGACTCACCTGAGTCACCCTAACGCCAATGTTTTGCAGGGAAATCATACTCAAACTTATGAATATGAGCGTGTTTCTTCAAACCGCTATGTTCATAAAACTAAGAACTTTTCTGCTTATTCATATGAGTATCATTCATCTCCTACAAGGCTATTTGCTAGGGCTCCAAAGCCGAAGTTCTCAGATGCTGCACTTAGACTCATTGCTTCTAAGCCACCCCTGAAGATGTGGGTGGTTAAGAAGAATTAACTTTCTTTTGCAGGGAAAGGTCTCCAGCCGAAAATCATATGCATCTGATGCTAATGCTGGGGACCTAAAACATCTTGTAGGGTGCAAGATAAAATGCCCAAATGGTCTTACCGTGTATTTTGTTCCTGAATCGCTTGCCAATCATCCTATCAGTCCTAACCTTGATCTGAGCTTTGATAATCCTCTTGTCCGTCAAATGTTTATGCTTCACAATACTCTTGGTGAAGCCTATCCCCCTAACTGTACTATAGGGTATGATACCTCATGCTTCAGAATGGATTATGGACAGCGGATGCACTAATCATATGACTGGTGGTTGAAGTCTTCTCATGGACTCAACCTTACGTCCATCTGACAAGAGTCACATCACATTTGCTGACACTGGTAAAAGCAAGGTATTGGGTCTAGGTAGAGTTGCAATCTCAAAGAATCAGCACATGGATAAAGTGATGCTTGTTGAATCCCTTGGTTTCAACTTAATGTCTGTCTCAATGCTTTGTGACTTGAACATGATTGTGATATTTCGAAAATATCGTTGCCTTGTTCTAATTGAATCTGACAAGTCTCTAGTCTTTGAAGGGTATCGAAAGGATGATTTGTACATGGTAGATTTCTCAGCAGGACCATAGCTTGTCGTATGTCTTCTAGCAAAAGCTTCAGAGTGCTGGCTCTGGCATCGGAGGCTAGGGCATGCTGGCATGAGGAACTTGCACACTCTCGCAAAGAAGAAGCATGTCATAGGCAACGAGGGCGTCAAGTTCAAGAAAGATCATCTGTGCGGCGCCTGCGAAGCTGGAAAGATGACAAGGGCCAAGCATCCCTCGAAGACAATCATGACGACATCTCAACCCTTCGAGCTGCTACACATGGACTTGTTCGGTCCTACTCACTACTCTACTCTCACTACTACTGCCTGTCTCTGTGGCTTCGTCATTGTTGATGATTATTCAAGATATACTTGGGTGCACATAATCCTCTACAAGACCGAAGTGCAGGATGTATTCAGACGCTTCGCCAACCGTGGCATGAACAACTATGGCATCAAGATCAAGCATATCAGAAATGACAACGGCACATAATTCAAGAACACTGGCCTCCACCTTTACTTGGATACATTGGGAATCACTCATGAGTTCTTAGCTCCGTACACACCTCAGCAGAATGGCATCGTGGAGCGCAAGAACAGAACACTCATTGAGATGGCTCGGACGATGCTTGATGAATACAAGACTCCAAGAAAGTTCTGGCCTGAAGCCATTGATACTGTATGCCATGTCATCAACCGCATTTATCTTTACAAGCTTCTAAAGAAGACATCCTATGAACTCCTTGTTGGAAATATGCCCTAGAGGCAATAATAAATGGTTATTATTATATTTCTTTGTTCATGGTAATTGTCTATTGTTCATGCTATAATTGTATTTTCCGGAAATCGTAATACATGTGTGAATACATAGACCACAAAGTGTCCCTAGTAAGCCTCTAGTTGACTAGCTCGTTGATCAACAGATAGTCATGGTTTCCTGACTATGGACATTGGATGTCATTGATAACGGGATCACATCATTAGGAGAATGATGTGATGGACAAGACCCAATCCTAAGCATAGCATAAAAGATCGTGTAGTTTCGTTTGCTAGAGCTTTTCCAATGTCAAGTATCTTTTCCTTAGACCATGAGATCGTGCAACTCCCGGATACCGTAGGAGTGCTTTGGGTGTGCCAAACGTCACAACGTAACTGGGTGACTATAAAGGTGCACTACGGGTATCTCCGAAAGTGTCTGTTGGGTTGGCACGAATCGAGACTGGGACTTGTCACTCCGTGTGACGGAGAGGTATCTCTGGGCCCACTCGGTAATGCATCATCATAATGAGCTCAATGTGACTAAGGCGTTAGTCACGGGATCATGCATTGCGGTACGAGTAAAGAGACTTGTCGGTAACGAGATTGAACAAGGTATTGGGATACCGACGATCGAATCTCGGGCAAGTAACATACCGATTGACAAAGGGAATTGTATACGGGATTGATTGAATCCTCGACATCGTGGTTCATCCGATGAGATCATCGTGGAACATGTGGGAGCCAACATGGGTATCCAGATCCCGCTGTTGGTTATTGACCGGAGAGGCGTCTCGGTCATGTCTGCATGTCTCCCGAACCCGTAGGGTCTACAAACTTAAGGTTCGGTGACGCTAGGGTTGTAGAGATATATGTATGCGGAAACCCGAAAGTTGTTCGGAGTCCCGGATGAGATCCCGGACGTCACGAGAGGTTCCGGAATGGTCCGGAGGTGAAGAATTATATATAGGAAGTCCAGTTTCGGCCACCGGGAAAGTTTCGGGGGTTACCGGTATTGTACCGGGACCACCGGAAGGGTCCCGGGGGTCCACCGGGTGGGGCCACCTATCCCGGAGGGGCCCATGAGCTGAATGTGGAAGGGAACCAGCCCCTAGTGGGCTGCGCGCCCCCCCATGGGCCTCCCCCCATGCGCCTAGTGTTGGGAACCCTAGGGTGGGGGGACTTCCCCCTTGCCTTGGGGGGCAAGGCAACACCTTTCCCCCCTTTGGCCGCCGCCCCCCTTGAGATCCCATCTCTAGGGCCGCCCCCCCCCCAGGGGGCCTATATAAAGGGGGGGGGAGGGAGGGCAGCAACCTACAGCCTTGGGCGCCTCCCTCCTCCCCTGCAACACCTCTCTCTCTCTCGCAGAAGCTCGGCGAAGCCCTGCCGGAGACCCGCTACATCCACCACCACGCCGTCATGCTGCTGGATCTCCATCAACCTCTCCTTCCCCCTTGCTGGATCAAGAAGGAGGAGACGTTGCTACACCGTACGTGTGTTGAACGCGGAGGTGCCGTCCGTTCGGCACTCGGTCATCGGTGATTTGGATCACGGCGAGTACGACTCCGTCATCCACGTTCATTGGAACACTTCCGCTCGCGATCTACAAGGGTATGTAGATGCACTCCTTTCCCCTCGTTGCTAGTAGACTCCATAGATGCATCTTGGTGAGCGTAGGAAAATTTTAAATTATGCTACGATTCCCAACACTCCTGACTGGTAAGAAGTCAAATGTCAGTTACTTCAGAGTATTTGGTGCTAGGTGTTGGATCAAGGATCCACATCACACTTCAAAATTTGCACCGAAAGCACATGAAGATTTTACGGAAAGGATTCGCACTCCTACAGAGTCTTCAACCTCTTTCACTATAAAGTGGTTAAAACTGTAGATGTGCAGTTCGATGAGACTAACGGCTCGCAAAGAGAGCACCTGCCAAATGTGATAGATGAAGTTCTACCTAGTGAATCCATCAAGCTTATGGGAACTAGAGAAATCATACCGTCTGAAGCTCAGGCTGAAGATGAACTTATCATTTCTGCACCTAATCAACCTGAAGACACTGCTCAACCTGAAGACAATCCTCCTAATGACGATAATGATCAGCAAGAGCAAAATCTTCGTCCAGTTCATCCTCGTGTTGCAAATGAAGTACATATTGAGAAGATAATTGATAGCATCAATGCACCTGGTCCACTCACTCGTTCAAGAGCAACACAGCTTGCAAATTTCTGTGGGCACTTTGCATTTGTCTCAATATCAGAACCCAAGAAAGTTCCTGAAGCCTTCATGGAACCTGAATGGATTCAAGCTATGCAAGAAGAGCTTCAACAGTTCAAGCTGAACAATGTGTGGGAACTAGTCAAGCGTCCTGACCCTCGCAAGCACAACATAATAGGCACAAAATGGATATATCGCGACAAGCAAGATGAGCATGGTCAAGTTGTAAGAAACAAGGCTCGTCTCGTTGCCCAAGGATACACTCAAGTTGAAGGGATTGACTTCGATGAAACATTTGCTCCTGTGGCTAGGCTTGAAGCCATTCGCATACTCCTAGCCTATGCAAATCATCACAACATCCTTCTGTATCAAATGGATGTGAAGAGTGCGTTTCTCAATGGCAAGATTGAAGAAGAAGTGTATGTTGCACAACCACCTCGCTTTGAAGATCCAAAACATCCTGATATGGTGTACAAGCTCAACAAGGCATTGTATGGCCTCAAACAAGCCCCTCGCGTTTGGTATGACACACTCAAAGACTTCCTGAAGAGCAAAGGCTTCAAACCTGGTTCCCTGGATCCCACACTCTTCACGAAGACATATGATGGTGAACTGTTTGTGTGCCAAATATATGTGGATGACATTATCTTCGGCTGCACTAACCAGAAATACAGTGATGAGTTTGGACACATGATGCAAGAGCAATACCAAATGTACATGATGGATGAGCTGAAGTTCTTCCTTGGTGTTCAAATTCGTCAGCAAAGCAACGACATCTACATATCTCAAGAGAAATATCACAAAGACTGCCTGAAGAAGTTTGGAATGCAAGATTGCAAAGGTTACACGACGCCAATGCCAACTAAAAGTCATCTGGGTCCTGATGCCAATGGTAAAGAGTTCGATCAAAAGGTATACCGCTCCATGATTGGTTCTTTACTTTATTTATGTGCATCTAGGCCAGATATAATGCTTAGTGTTTGCATGTGTGCCCGATTCCAAGCGGCACCAAAGGAATCGCATCACTTAGCTGTGAAGCGAATTCTTCGATATTTGGCTTACACCCCAACACTAGGATTATGGTATCCAAAGGGCTCAGAGTTTGATCTAGTTGGATTCTCGGATGCGGATTATGCTAGTGACAAGGTGGATCGCAAGTCTACATCAGGCACATGTCACTTTCTGGGACGATCACTTGTCTGTTGGTCTTCAAAGAAGCAGAACTATGTATCACTCTCCACTGCTGAATCTGAATACATTGCTGCTGGATCTTGCTGCGCTCAGCTTCTATGGATGAAGCAAACACTCAAGGACTATGGCATCCATCTGAAGCAAGTACCACTCTACTGCGACAATGAAAGCGCCATCAAGATTGCCAACAACCCAGTTCAGCACTCGAAGACAAAGCACATTGAAATTCGTCATCACTTTCTCAGAGATCATGTTATGAAGGAAGATATTGATATCATTCACGTCAACACTGAAGAGCAATTGGCAGATATCTTCACAAAGCCCTTGGATGAGAAAAAGGTTTTGCAAGTTGCGGTGTGAGCTAAATATCTTGCAATCCTCGAATGTCCTGTGATCAGGCACACATCCTAACACTTATGCATGTTGATGACTTAGATGTGCAACAAACGAAGTAATGTATATCTTCAATCAATGAAGACTTACACTCTGAGTGTGAATACATTAATGCGGAATTTGACTTCGGAGCGCCACGATAATTACGCCGTGTCTGGGTCTAATACTTCCTATACGGTGGGTAACGCCACCACCAAAATCTTGTTTGATGTGTTTCTCTTGGCGTTACATTTGCTAAGTCTTCGCATTTGTTTTATCTTCAACATTGATTTGTCTTCTTGATGATTTTCACCTTGTTCATTTAGTTTACTAAGATATATTCTTATATTTGTGTTATGTCCTCTACAGCATTCACTTATAGCTATGTCTTCTCGTTTGAATCTTTTGGACTAAGTGAATGTGATCGGACCCTAACCTCTCTATGCTTCTACCTCAAACTCTATCTATCCAAATCATATGCATTCTGTTGAAACTGTCGAATGTCTTCTCTGCGTCCTTGTTAGCAGAAGATACAGGGACAAACATTAAATATATTCTAAATGCTCAGTCCATATTGCCTGAAACCCGGAGAAGGCGAAACGACCACCCGACAGTCCAGGCGTGCGTGGGAACGTGGAACACCTTCCAATGTGTTGCATGTTCGCCACGTGTCCCTCAGATGTGAACCACCAGGGGCACCTGCGTAATTGCGCTATGTCGTCCCTCTCCCTATAAATGCACATCACATCGCGGTTAAAATCTTTCTTCCACCTCTCCGCCTCGACAAACCCTAGTGCCACCGCTAGCTCTCGACGACGCCGGCGACGAAGCACTTAGCTGCCGCGACCTCACCGACGCCGTCCTCACGCCGGCCGCGGACCTCGTCTTCTCCGCAGCCGCCGTAGGTGTCCTCCATCGCCAAGTTAGGGCACGGAAGATCGAACTGCTCGGCCTCCTCTTCTACTCCGTCTAGCAGTTCATCGTGTGGTAATTATAACTCTCTTTTTACTGTCTTTTTGATCTGATGGATTCATCCTTGCTTACCAAAAGTGGTTTCTGCCTCCACATATTTGGATCTATCCTGTCCTGCATCTCATTTTAAGCCTAGTATATTCGCTTATGCTTCACACGTAGTTAGATTCCTCACTTATACCTATTCTTGGATTCGTACAAATCTGGAACCAACTCTCAACATATAAGTGAATGTCTTCGCGCTATGAGGTCAATGTCTTCTAAACTGATTTATCTTCAAAATCTTCTGAGAATGCATATGACCTCTTCCCCTTCCCTCGCATCTCTAATGCTGTCACAGGTACATGTCTGTGGGAGAATCCCTTGGTTCTCATAGTCTGCATTCATTTGCAGAATTCTTACAGCATCACATCAATTCTCCCGAAGCTAGTTCCTGTCTGACCAGCAGACGGAAGACTTTGACAGCATTGAAGCCATTCAGTTTGAACTTCATGGCAACAGAAAAATCGCTAGGAAGGGCCGCAGGCAGCGCCGTGGGGGGACATCAAGAGATTTGCCACCTGACCTCTATGAGCTGTACAAGACAGATCCAAAAGAGGATTACAATCAGCGCAAAACACGAATCCAGTGGATTCGAAGATATTGGGCAGAGTAATGGTTCAAATACAGGTTCGTGACTCAGGAGTATGCTGAGAAGAATGCCATCAAGCGACCCTGGGGAGACATCTTGTACAAAAATCTTCCACCCAGGTCCAGAACTGAAGCCATTGATCAAGGCTTCTATCCTTGCATGGTTCGCGGACCACAGCCAGAGAATGCTGACCCATCTTCTCTGCTATGGTGTCGTGACGACAATCTGTTCAAGCGCAACTACAAGTTTGCCAAGGACTCTGCTGCGAAGAACAAGAAGCCGTTGGGATTAGACTTCAACCCCGGTCCCTCTGCTCCTCGTGCCGATGGCACACACGATGCTGAACCCAATATCGTCGGGCCCTTCTACAACCTTGAAGGTCTCATCACTCACATTATAGTTCAAGGGGCAGAAGTGGAGCACTCTGCTGATGACGCTGACTCTGATGAAGCGCCAGCTCCGCCAAAACCACTGAAGCAGAAGAAACCCAAGGCTTCAAAGCCCTCCTCTGCACCAAGAGCTTCGCGTGTGAAGCCTCTGGCCACTGCTCCTCCTGCACCTAGTGTGCATTCTGAAGATCTCTCTCGCATCTCCAAGTCAGAGAAGAAGAAGAAGAAGCCCATGCAAACTACTGGTCAAGCACCGACCCCAGCTGCTGTTCTATGGAATGAGAATGAAGCCATTGATCTGTCTAGTGACGACGATCTTGGCAATGATGCTCTTGAGCTGCTGATAAAGAGCAAACAAGAGGCGGAAATCTTCAACGATCTTCCCCTGTTCGATGTGGACATCCTGAACAAGTTCATTGACGAGTGGTTTGACAGCCCAAACCTCAGTTTTGATGATCTCTAGCTTCCTATTGGGCTAAGCGTCTCCTTCCATGGAGCCATTGCTCTTGAGCTGGCTCTTGCTCAAAAAATTGTTGAACTGAAGCACAAAATTGACTATGAGAAGGATCAGTTCAAGAAGCATATGGCCAAGCTCAGTGTGACTGATATTCAGAATTTCAAGCAAATGATGCATGAGCTTAAGGAGGCGTTTCACAAGAAATGTGACGAAGCTAAAGGTTCTCAAGAGCGCATGAAACTCCTGGCTGCCAAATGTGTTCAAGCCTACAATGAAGCTGAGAAGCGCAAGGCACTTGGGTGTCCTAGCATCGACCCCAAGATGGCTGCCAAGAAGAAGAAGCATACTGTGGCCCCAGCTAAAGCATCCAGGCGGGAAGAACCTCGCATTGTCTTCCCCGCCAGTATGACAGGCGTGAAGCCAAAGGTCCCCACAGTGGCTTAAGATCTCAAGAAAACAAGGACAACCGAAGCCAGAAAGCGCAAGTCAAAGAACACCACTGATGAAGCTCCACCAACCAAGAAGAGAAAAACCAAGAAGAAAGACCGGGCTGCTCCCACAGAGCCCCTCGTCGTCGAGCCAATCTCAGTTGCTCGTCCTGCGTCTGCACACCAAGAGCGTCGGTTGATAGTTCATGAGCCTGCCACCACAGAGGCTCCTGAAGCTCAAGCAGATCCAGTTGTTGACCACACCGCAGCTGAAGACATTGGTCCTCAAGACAATGTAGAAGATGATGAAGTCCTTCCTTAGATCGAGCACAACGTGGTATCATCGCCTGTTCTCACGAACAGCGAACTCATCAGCATTGGTCGTCCTCTGACGCCAATCGCTCAGGATGATTCATGGGCTGATCACCCTCAAGATCCCCCCCGTGAAGAAGAAACACCAACTACTCCCCCAACTCAAGTCACCACTCCGGTGCTTGATGATGAAGACTTTGTGGCCCAGACAACTCCATCTCCACAAGCGTCGCCAGCGTTTCGCAGGCTTCGCAAAGGACCAAGGCCACAAGTCACTCTTTCGAGTGTTCCAGAAGGAGAAGAGCACCAATCAGTATCTCGCCAAGTATTTCCTGAAGCCTCTCCAACTGTGAACATCTCCGAGTCTGAAGCCAAAGCTGCTGAAGACATTCCGGCTGCATCAGCCGATGAACAAGAAGAACCAAGACATGAAGAAGAACGTGTTGCTACACCCCCGACCAACCCTGAAGTTGTTCTCGAGGAGAACGTGTCCGACCCTCCAGCTACTCGAGTGGAGGTTGATAACATTGAGGTGTCCACCAACACCAATACTGTAGCCAATGTCGTTGTCATGGCTGAAGCTAATGTGGTGCCTGAAGTTAATGTGGTGCCAGAAGTAGTTGCACCTGAAGCCAATGCTGCACCTGAAGCAAATGTGCAGCCTGACGTTAATGCCAATGCCACTGCTCCTGTACCGCCTCCAAGGGCACACACCATTGAGCAAGCATTCGACCGAGGTCAGCTGGTTACTGTCAGATGGCCCATTCTGGTTCCTCCACCTGCTGCTGGTCCGCAATTTGACTATCATGTAGAGCACAGGCCTCAGGTCCAGAAGCCTAAGCCAAGGTTGCCAAGGTTTCCAGGTACTACAACTTCACCAGGATCTTTCAATGCAAATGGCTTCATTGCACACAATACCTTCTTTGATAGCACCAAGAACCCCTACTCCAAGCCCAGAATTTCATCTGATCGGTTCTGGAGCTATCAGCAGCGCAGTTACTATTCTGGTGTTCTCTATGATCAAGGGCGCATCTTTCCACATATGTGTCTAGACTGTGAAGCTATTGCTGGACTGCCCTGCTTAGAAGAAGCCCTTGACTGCTTCCGTGATGCTGGTCTTCTGGACTTTGTGACTGATAAAGAGCATTGGAATGAAGAGCTTCTGCTACAATTCTATGCTACCCTCCACATTCGCGGCTACAACAGGGATCCGAAGACATGGATCCTTGAGTGGATGACAGGCAACGTACACCATGAAGCCAAAGCTCTTGACATTATTGAGCTCACTGGTCTGCCCACTCCAGGTGAATTATATGAACCTGGTTGTCAGCTTCACCGCAATGCTTTGGAGAGCATCTTTCAGAAGCCAGAGCCCAACATGAGCCAAATGTCGTGCATGATGAAGCCACTGCCATGCGACGCCGAATACCCAAGAGAATTCTTTGTTGAAGACCTAGAGTATCTGCCCCGCACTATTTATCATATCATCAGGCGAACTCTATGGCCTGTCAAAGGACATTCTTCTGCAGCAAAGCTTGAAGGAGCAATGAAGACATTGGTCTTTTATATCTTCAATGGCATCAGCTTCAACGCTCAAGACTTCTTCATCAGGCAATTGGTTGCATCTGGCTCTGACCTCTTTGGTCTGAAATTCTACGCTCCATGGGTTATGCGCCTTATCAAGCTTCATTCTGCTGTCAACTATCAGCCTGCTGCTCGCAACCATTTGATATTCTTGCCAGAGGTTGATATGTCTGTTGAAGCCATCTACCCAGAGCCTACCAAGGAGCCTGTTTATCTTCACAATGCTAATCACCAAAGCTTCACACAACCCATTGAAGGAGTTCAGGCCGTCACTCATGTTTATCCTTTGGCTGGCAATACACGTGCACCTCATCGTGCCCATACTGAAGCAACTGAAAGCACAATTGCGCAAAGGCCTCGGTAGCGATCTCGTGTTCTCAATGACTGAGAGCTTCTCGTCGCCCTGCATCAAAAACAGGATAATCATCACTACTGGCTGAAACGACAGATGCAAAGCCTCTTGGTGGATGTCAATCGCATTCGCAACCTTGCCACCAAGAATGCCTTTGTCACTCATGAAACCTGTCGGAGGTCATGGAAGAGTCTGACCTTGCTCAGTGCTGAAGCAGATCTTCAAGACGATGGCTTCACTGAGAAATTCAAGTTTGACTCCACTCCTCCAAGAAATGTTGTCTTTCGGCGGACTCCCTCACTTGAAGACTCTGACTATTCCTCCTCAGCTGCAACTGTTAATGCCAGAGTCATTGATGACCAAGATGATGCTACTTCACCACCTCCAACTTCGATGCGTATTGACACTGGACCAAGTTCTTCTGCACCACCAAACCTCAACGACGACCCTGCTGCTTCACCTACTCCTCATGGGAACGAGTAGAGGCTCTATGTCTTCAAACCTTTTTGGTCCTCACTGACAAAAGGGGGAGAAGCATATGAGTTGATAGTCTTCAAGCGGGTCCATATGGGTGGTTGCTTTATATTTTGCCAAGTGTTTACAACTCTCGCTTTTGATACTTTTGGTTCTTTGAGTTGTAAAACTTAAACTTGATGGTCGTCTGCTACTTTTTCTGCTATTCTGTGATGCGATGATAAATTCCGCATATGCGATGATAAATCCCGCACGAAGTCATATTGCAGACGTCCATTTTTCATTATGCATGTAATTATCTTCGTTATATCTCTTCATGCATGATGAATTGCCTTCATAAGTTGAAGAGGATCTCCACAAGTACAACCTGCCATGTGCATTTGCATTCCAAAAGCAAAATACTTATATGCACATCTTCAGGGGGAGCCTTTTGCTACTTATGAAGACAATATCTTTATCCTTTACAATTTCACATAATTTTATCCCTGTTGAAAACTTCAACCAGTTTGTCATCAATCACCAAAAAGGGGAGATTGTAAGTGCATCTAGTGCCACCCTAGTTGGTTTTGGAGTATTGACGACAAACCTGGTTGAGGGACTAATGTGTTTGTGAGAATTGCAGGATAACGCAGGTAGTAGTCCCTCATTGATTCGGTTTACCTACCGGAGATGACCCCTAAAAATGTATGAAGACATTGAAGACAATGGTGGTATGTGAAGATATTCACATTATAGACTATGACATGAGAAGACATCGCATGAAGAATTTGGAGCGCGAAGACATAGTTGTTTCGTAGTTTCATTTTCTTCTTTGTTGAGTCATAAGAACCACCGTACTATTAAGTGGGGTCCAAGTGAACAAAGTCAGAGTGACTGAAGTGATGCTCAACCAAATCCTATGTCTTCGAGCGAAGACAATGAGAGAAAATCTTATCCAGAGCTAGATGAGTCAGCTTTACTTGTGGCCCAAGTCAAGCTGCCGCGTGTGTTTGAAATCTGACCGTTGGAACATGTGTCAGTTCCTTAGTGACCCAGGGTCATTTCAGACAAATCAGGTCGGGTTGCCTAGTGGCTATAAATAGCCCACCCCCTACACCATAAATTGGTGGCTTCTCAAAGTTAGTGCACGGCTTTTGTCGTTTGAGAGCAACCCACCTCCGAAGCTTTTGAGAGAGAGAAATCCTTGCGAGGACAAAACCCAAACACCCAGAGCCAAAGAGTGTTAGGCATCACTGAAGTCTTTCTGTCCGCGTGACCTGAAGACTTGTTACACTTGAGGACTGTGAATCCTCCAGCCGGTTAGGTGTCGCGTTCTGAGCATCCAAGAGTCGTTGTGGATCGCCGGTGAACGAAGTCTGTGAAGGTTTGGAAGTCTACCTTGAAGACTTACCAGAGTGATTGGGCGAGGACTGTGTGTCCTTAGCTCAAGGGGAATAAGGTGAAGACACGGTCTTCTGAGTTGAATCTCAGCCTCCCTAACCAGACGTACAGTTGTCACAGCAACTGGAACTGGTCCAACAAATCCCTGTCTTCACCAAGCGACTGGTTCTATCATCTCCCTCTCTTTATTTACAGTTTGTCTTCATGAAGTCATCGCCTGCTTGCGTTACCTATTTGACTTCACTGTGTGACTTCTATTGCTATTTGGCTTCATACTATCTTCCATCCTAATCTTTACTACCTAGCTGCTATTAGTCTCCGTGCTTTCACTTCTTTGAATACTTGACTATGGCTTGCTTAGTGTAGTCTACCTTCCGCTGCATATCAATAGGTTCATTTCTATTGTTTGTCTTCGAACTCTCATGTTTTGAAGACTTTCATAAAAATCTCCTATTCACCCCCCCTCTAGTCGATAACTAGCACTTTCACTTTAGCATTGCTAAGAGCTCGGGAATTGTCTTATCCATCCCTTGCATGTTATAGTTCATCACGAAGCTCTTGTAGCTTGGTGGCAGTGATTGAAGAATTATGTCAATGACACTATCATCAGGAAGATTAACTCCCAGTTGAATCAAGTGATTGTTATACCCACAAATTTTTAGTATATGCTCACTGACAGAACTATTCTCCTCCATCTTGCAGCTGTAGAACTTATTGGAGACTTCATATCTCTCAATCCGGGCATTTGCTTGAAATATTAACTTCAACTCCTGGAACATCTCATATGCTCCATGACGTTCAAAACGTCGTTGAAGTCCCGGTTCTAAGCCGTAAAGCATGGCACACTGAACTATCGACTAGTCATCAGCTTTGCTCTGCGAGACGTTCATAACATCTGGCGTTGCTCGTGCAGGTTTGGCACCTAGCAGTGCTTCCAGGATGTAATTCTTCTGTGCAGCAATGAGGATAATCCTCAAGTTACGAACACAGTCTGTGTAGTTGCTACCATCATCTTTCAACTTTGCTTTCACTAGGAACGCATTAAAATTCAACGGAACAACAGCATGGGCCATCTATCGACAACAATATAGACATGCAAAATACTATCAGGTATTAAGTTCATGATAAATTAAAGTTCAATTAATCAAATTACTTCAGAACTCCCACTTAGATAGACATCCCTCTAATCATCTAAGTGATCACGTGATCCAAATCAACTAAACCATGTACGATCATCACGTGAGATGGAGTAGTTTTCAATGGTGAACATCACTATGTTGATCATATCTACTATATGATTCACGCTCGACCTTTCGGTCTCAGTGTTTCGAGGCCATATCTGCATATGCTAGGCTCGTCAAGTTTAACCCGAGTATTCTGCGTGTGCAAAACTGGCTTGCACCCATTGTATGTGAACATAGAGCTTATCACAACCGATCATCACGTGGTGTCTCGGCACGACGAACTTTCGCAACGGTGCATACTCAGGGAGAACACTTATACCTTGAAATTAGTGAGAGATCATCTTATAATGCTACCGTCGAACTATCCAGAATAAGATGCATAAAGGATAAACATCACATGCAATCAATATAAGTGATATGATATGGCCATCATCATCTTGTGCCTTTGATCTCCATCTCCAAAGCACCGTCATGATCACCATCGTCACCGGCGCGACACCTTGATCTCCATCGTAGCATCGTTGTCGTCTCCCAACTATTTTCTACGACTATTGCTACCGCTTAGTGATAAAGTAAACCAATTACATGGCGATTGCATTTCATACAATAAAGAGACAACCATATGGCTCCTGCCAGTTGCCGATAACTTCGTTACAAAACATGATCATCTCACACAATAAAATTTAGCATCATGTCTTGACCATATCACATCACAACATGCCCTGCAAAAACAAGTTAGACGTCCTCTACTTTGTTGTTGCAAGTTTTACGTGGCTGCTACGGACTGAGCAAGAACCGTTCTTACCTACGCATCAAAACCACAACGATTTTTCGTCAAGTATGTGATGTTTTAACCTTCAACAAGGACCGGGCGTAGCCACACTCGATTCAACTAAAGTTGGAGAAACTGACACCCGCCAGCCACCTGTGTGCGAAGCACGTCGGTAGAACCAGTTGAAGGAAATATGCCCTAGAGGCAATAATAAAGTATTATATATTTCCTTATATCATGATAAATGTTTATTATTCATGCTAGAATTGTATTAACCGGAAACATAATACATGTGTGAATACATAGACAAACAGAGTGTCACTAGTATGCCTCTACTTGACTAGCTCGGTGATCAAAGATGGTTATGTTTCCTAGCCATAGACATAAGTTGTCATTTGATTAACGAGATCACCTCATTAGGAGAATGACGTGATTGACTTGACCCATTCCGTTAGCTTAGCACTCGATCGTTTAGTATGTTGCTATTGCTTTCTTCATGACTTATACATGTTCCTATGACTATGAGATTATTCAACTCCCGTTTACCGGAGGAACACTTTGTGTGCTACCAAACGTCACAACGTAAATGGGTGATTATAAAGGTGCTCTATAGGTGTCTCCAAAGGTACTTGTTGGGTTGGCGTATTTCGAGATTAGGATTTGTCACTCCAATTGTCGGAGAGGTATCTCTGGGCCCACTCGGTAATGCACATCACTGTAAGCCTTGCAAGCATTGTGACTAATGAGTTAGTTGCGGGATGATGTGTTACAGAACGAGTAAAGAGACTTGCCGGCAACGAGATTGAACTAGGTATCGAGATACTGACGATCAAATCTCGGGCAAGTAACATACCGGTGACAAAGGGAACAACGTATGTTGTTATGCGGTCTGACCGATAAAGATCTTCGTAGAATATGTGGGAGCCAATATGGGCATCCAGGTCCCGCTATTGGTTATTGACCGGAGACGTGTCTCGGTCATGTCTACATAGTTCTCGAACCCGTAGGGTCCGCACGCTTAAGGTTACGATGACGGTTTTATTATGAGTTTATGTATGTTGATGTACCGAAGGAGTTCGGAGTCCCGGATGAGATCGGGGACATGACGAGGAGTCTCGAAATGGTCGAGACATAAAGATCGATATATTGGACGACTATATTCGAACTTCGGAAAGGTTCCCAGTGATTCGGGTATTTTTCGGAGTACCGGAGAGTTACGGGAATACGTATTGGGCCTTATTGGGCCATACGGGAAAGAAGGAAAAGGGCCTCAAGGGTGGCCGCACCCCTCCCCTTGGTCTGGTCCGAATTGGACTAGGGAAGGGGGGCGCCCCCTTCCTTCCTTCTCTTTTTCCCTTCCTCTTTTCCTATTCCATATGGGAGGTGGAATCCTACTAGGACTAGGGAGTCCTAGTAGGACTCCACACTTTGTGCGCCCCCTCCTAGGGCCGGCCTCCTCCTCCCTTGCTCCTTTATATACGGGGGCAGGGGGCACCCCAGAGACACAACAATTGATCCTTGAGATCTCTTAGCCGTGTGCGGTGCCCCCCTGCACCATATTAAACATCGATAATACCGTTGCGGAGCTTAGGCGAAGCCCTGCGTCGGTGGAACATCGTCACCACGCCGTCGTGCTGACGAAACTCTCCCTCAACACTCGGCTGGATCGGAGTTCGAGGGACGTCATCGAGCTGAACGTGTGTAGAACTCGGAGGTGCCGTACGTTCGGTACTTGATCGGTCGGATCGTGAAGACGTACGACTACATCAACCGCATTGTGATAACGCTTCCGCTGTCGGTCTACGAGGGTACGTGGACAGCACTCTCCCCTCTCGTTGCTATGCATCACCATGATCTTGCGTGTGCGTAGGAATTTTTTTTGAAATTACTACGTTCCCCAACACCAGTCTCGCGTAAGCGTACGCGTAATGTCTCTCCGGGTCGCTTCATCCAACAATACCGCGGAATCAAAGTATGACATGCTGGTAAGCAGTATGACTATTATCGCCCACAACTCACTTGTGTTCTACTCGTGCATACAACATCTACGCATAAACCTGGCTTGGATGCCACTGTTGGGTAACGTAGTAATTTTAAAAAAAATTCCTACGCACACGCAAGATCATGGTGATGGATAGCAACGAGAGGGGAGAGTGTAGTCCACGTACCCTCGTAGACCGTAAGCGGAAATGTTATGACAACGCGGTTGATGTAGTCGTACGTCTTCACGATCGACCGATCCTAGTACCGAAAGTACGACACCTCCGCGATCTGCACACGTTCGGCTCGGTGACGTCCCACGAACTCACGATCCAGCAGAGTGTCGAGGGAGAGCTTCGTCATCACGACGGCATGATGACTGTGATGATGAAGCTACTGGCGCAGGGCTTCGCCTAAGCACTGCAACGATATGACCGAGGTGGATTATGGTGGAGGGGGGCACCGCACACGGCTAAGAGATCAATGATCAACTTGTGTGTTCTAGGGTGCCCCCCTACCCCCGTATATAAAGGAGCAAGGGGGAGGCCGGCCGGCCCTTGGGGCGCACCAAGAAGGGGGAGGAGTCCTCCTCCTAGTAGGAGTAGGACTGCCCCTTTCCTAGTCCAACTAGGAGGAGGAAGGGGGAAGGAAAGAGAGGGAGAGAGGGAGGGAAAGAGGGGCGCCGCCCCCCCCCCCCTCCTTGTCCAATTCGGACTCCTCAAGGGTGGGGCAGCCAGCCCATGGCCCCTTCCTCTCTCTCACACAAGGCCCATGTTGGTCCATTAGTTCCCCCGGGGGTTCCATAACCCCCCGACACTCTGATAATTATTCGATGACCCCCGGAACTCATCCGGTGTCCGAATATAGTCATCCAATATATCAATCTTTATGTCTCGACCATTTCGAGACTCCTCGTCATGTCCGTGATCACATCCGGGACTCCAAACTATCTTCGGTACATCAAAACCCATAAACTCATAATACCGATCGTCACCGAACGTTAAGCGTGCGGACCCTACGGGTTCGAGAACTATGTAGACATGACCGAGACACGTCTTCGGTCAATAACCAATAGCGGAACCTGGATGTTCATATTGGCTCCCACATATTCTACGAAGATCTTTATCGGTCAAACCGCATAACAACATACGTTGTTCCCTTTGTCATCGGTATGTTACTTGCCCGAGATTCGATCGTCGGTATCTCAATAACTAGTTCAATCTCGTTACCGGCAAGTATCTTTACTCGTTCCGTAATGCATAATCCCGCAACTAACTCATTAGTCACATTTTGCAACGCTTATAGTGATGTGCATTACCAAGCGGGCCCAGAGATACCTCTCCGGCAATCGGAGTGACAAATTCTAATCTCGATCTATGCCAACCCAACAAGTACCATCGGAGACACCTGTAGAGCACCTTTATAATCACCCAGTTACGTTGTGACATTTGGTAGCACACAAAGTGTTCCTCCGGTATTCGGGAGTTGCATAATCTCATAGTCAAAGGAACATGTATAAGTCATGAAGAAAGCAATAGCAATATACTAAACGATCAAGTGCTAAGCTAACGGAATGGGTCAAGTCAAGCACATCATTCTCTAATGATGTGATCCCGTTAATCAAATGACAACTCATGTCTATGGCTAGGAAACTTAACCATCTTTGATTCAACGAGCTAGTCAAGTAGAGGCATACTAGTGACACTTTGTTTGTCTATGTATTCACACATGTACTAAGTTTCCGGTTAATACAATTCTAGCATGAAAAATAAACATTTATCATGATATAAGGAAATATAAATAACAACTTTATTATTGCCTCTAGGGCATATTTCCTTCAATTACTACACTTTTATCACCATCTCTTCGCTGAACTAGTGCACCTATACAATTTACCATTGTATTTGATGTGTTGGGGACACAAGAGACTTTTTATTATTTGGTTACAGGGTTTTTTGAGAGAGACCATCTTCATCTTACACCTCCCACGGAATGATAAACCTTAGCTCATCCATTTGAGGGAAAATTGCTACTGTCCAACAAAACTCTGCGCTTGGAGGCCCAACACGAGTCTACAAGAACAAGTTGTGTAGTAGACATCATATAGGTGCACTAGTTCGGCGAACAGATGGTGATACAAGTGTAATATGGATAGTAGATATAGGTTTTTGTAAAATCAAAATATAATAATAGCAAAGTTACTAGTAACAAAAGTGAGTAAAAACAGTATTACAATGCTTGAAAACAAGGCCTAGGGCTCATAATTTCACTAGTGCAAAATCTCTTAACAATGGTAACATAATTGGATCATATAACAATCCCTCAACGTGCAACAAAGAATCACTCTAAAGTTCCTATCATGGAGAACATAAGATGAAATTGTTTGTAGTATATGAAACCACCTCAAAGTTATTCTTTCTGATCAATCCATTGAGCTATTCCTATAAGTGTCATGAACATTTCTAGAGTTCGTACTAAAATAACACCATATGATACACACCAACCAACTCTAATGTCACCTAGGTACTCCAATGTCACCATAAGTATCCGTGATTTGACTATACGATATACATCAAACAACTTCAGATTCATAATATTCAATCCAACACAAAGAACTTCGAAGAGTACCCAAAGATTTCTACAGGAGAAGAATATGAAAATGCGTATCAACCCCTATGCATAGATTACCCTAATGTCACCACTGGAATCCGCAAGTTGATAAACAAAACATAAATCAAGTGAATCAATAGAACATCCCATTGTCACCACGGATATCCCATTGCAAGACATGCATCAAGTGCTCTCACATCCAAAAGATTCAATCCGACATAACAAAACCTCAAAGGAAAAGATCCAATTCATCACAATAAGGTAGAGAGGGAAGAAGACCATAAGATCCAAATAAATTAACAAAGCTCGCAGTACATCAAGATCGTGCCAAATCAAGAACACGAGAGAGAGAGAGAGAGAGAGAGAGCGAGATCAAACACATAGCTACTGTACATATCCTCAGCCCCAAGGGTGAACTATTCCATCCTCATCATGGTGGCCGCCGGGATGATGAAGATGGCCTCCGGTGATGATTTCTCCCTCCGGCAAGGTGCCGGAATGGGTCCCGATTGAGTTTTCATGGATATAGAGGCTTGCAGCGACGGAACTTCTCATCTAGGGTTCTTTTCGATGTTTGGGGTATTTATAGGAATATTTGGTGTCGGTCTCACGCCAGGTGGTTGCCCCAGGGGCCCACAAGCTCGGGGGGTGCGCCCTAGGGGGTGGGCGCCCCCCAGGCTTGTGACTCCGTCAGCTACTTCCTGGCCCAGCTCCGGTGCTTCGGGGGTCTCTTTTGGTCCATAAAAAATCATCGTAAATTTTTAGCCCATTCCGAGAACTTATATTTCTGCACAAAAAATGACACCATGGTAGTTTTGCTGAAAACAATGTCAGTCCGGGTTAGTTCTAATCAAAACATACCAAAACCATATAAAATTGTTGTAAACATGGCATGAATACTTCATAAATTATAGATACGTTGGAGACGTATCAACATCCCCAAGCTTAATTCCCGCTCGTCCTCGAGTAGGTAAATGATAAAAGAAATAATTTATGAAGTGTGAATGCTAGCATAGTGCATAAATTTGATCAATGATAGTTCCAAACACTTTTGCTATCATAAACAGTAGCTCATCTCATAAAACTTCTCATGATCAAGTAACAAGCTATTCACATGTTAAAGTATAGACCATAAACTTTCTTGAAAACTAACAAACTAGGTTCTCAGTCATCAAACAATTGCAATTCATCTTATTTTCAGGGAGATTCTGTGTAAGAGCTTTGATTTAGCAAATTCCACATACTCAACTATCATATTGTCTTCCATGATTGCTAACACTCAAAGCATATTTTTAGAACAAATAGTATCCATCGAACACAGAGAAAGATAGGGGCTTAGTATTTTGCCTCCCAAATTATTTATCATATAGATAATTGTCAACAATAATAATCCATGATCAAATGTATTTGAATGGCCATATATGCTTGGATCTTTCCCCACCACATGATACTTGCCAACTAGAGAATAATTGAGGTTGAAATAAGAAGGAATACTATCGACTCTTGCATAAAAGTAAATACATAAAAGTAAAAGATAGGCTCTTCGCAGAGGGAAGAAGATGTTGTAATGCGCTTTTTATTTTGTATATGCAAACCCTTAATGCAAAGGAACGCCACGTTATATTGCCCTTTGTGATAGCAACCTCTATTATGCAGTCCGTTGCTTTTATTTCTTTACCATCACAAGTTCGTACAACGCTTATTTTCCCTAACAATAAAAGATCATACATATTTAGGAGCAATTTTTATTGCTTTTTGCACCGATGACAACTTACTTAAAGGATTTTATTGAATCCTTAGGTAGATATGGTGGACACTTATGGCAGGAAACTAGGTTTAAGGGTTTTTGGATGCACAAGTAGTATCTCTATTTAGTACGAATTTTTGGCTAGCAAAAGATCCTAAGCAAGAACCACATGTTGGAGGATCCATAACAATATAGCTTCTATTCAAATATACCCAAACATAAATCATTACGTTGTCTTCCTTGTCCAACTTCAACTAATTTGCTCAAGTTTAAAATTAATTAATGGGGGCTCACAATCATAGAAGATGTCCAAGATAGTATTTTTATATGTAAAATCTCTCTTCCTTCAATATTCTTTCATGAATTGTTCAAGTGACCAATGTTGTGTTTGCTAACTTTCAATAAATTTTACCACCTATACTTCTTATATGTGAAGTCATTACTCCCCATGGGATAAGCGTATGAAACAAATATAATTTCAGATTTATGATATTCAATTCATTCAACCATTTACTCATAGGATATAAGTGAAGCACGAGAGTAAATGACAAACTGCTCCAAAAAGATATAAGTGAAGATCAATGAGTAGTCAAATAACTAAGTAGCTATGTGAAGACCCTCTCTCATAATTTTTTTAGATCTTAAGTATTTTATTCAAACAGAAAGAAAAATAAAATCATATGACATTCTAAGGATAGCACATATCATGTGAAGAAGCAAAAAACTTAGGCTCAACCAAAACCGACCAATCATTGTTTAAGAAGAAAGGTGGGATGCCAACTGGGGCATCCCCATGCTTAGATGCTTGAGACTTCTTGAAATATTAACTAGGGATGCCTTGGGCATCCCCAAGCTTGAGCTATTTTGTCTCCTTAATTCATCTCATATCACGGTTTCCCTAATTCTTAAAAAGTTCATCCACAAAAAACTCAACAAGAACTCATGAGATAAGTTAGCATAAATCAATGCAAAATCTTATCATTCTCAACTGTAGAAAAATCACTAAAATTATAATTTGAATTGCATACTAAGTGCCTCTGCATATTTAATACTCCTGTCCTCAAATAGAATCATTAAACAAGCAAACATATGCAAACAAGGCAATCATAACAACAATCTCTCTAAACAGAACAATCTGTAAAGGATTAAGGAAGATCCATACTTATTTAACTCAAAAAATTTCTGAAACTTTACCATGCTGTAGAAAATTTATCATAGCTCATTGTGTCAAAATTTCAACATTTTATCACATTCTGTCGTTTTTGGAGAATTTACGCAATAGCATGCAAGTTCTTGTTTTGAAACAACAACTCATATGCTTGCAAACTAAGCATGGTGAAGGCTATCCTTGACATTTTTATTGAAAGAAAATATACAAAACCATATTCTAGATAATAGCAAGCAAATCTCAACAAAAGAAAATGATGCTCCAAGCAAAACACATATAATGTGACGAACAAAAATATAGCTCCAAGTAAGATTTTTTTGAAACTATGATGATTTTTATAGCAAATTCAGAAACTATACACACTGATGCATAAAAATCGAAACTATGACCCCGTCGGCCAACTCTTGGCCGAAGTGGGATTTCAAGCCTCCCATTGGCCGAAGTGTGGCCCAGCTGGGCCAAAGAGCAGTTTTCTGTGGCCTGGCGACCGAAGAAGCGGGCTTCGGCCTACAGCCGACCGAAGAGGCCGTCTTCGGCCCACCAGCGGCCGAAAAGGTCTTAGGCCGGCTAGCGACCAAAGTGTTCTGGATAAGCCCCCGACGTCGTCTCCTTCCTCTTGCTTCTGTTTCTTCCTCTTTCTCTCGTTGCTCTCTGTTTCTCTCCCCACCCCGCGTTGTTCTCCTTTGTTTCCCATCTATTATAGAAACCAAGCCACAGAAATAATAGATCGTAGCAATCTCTGCCGGTCTACGGTAAATTTTTCCCACAGGATAGTTTTTTGTGCCTACAAGTGAGGAGGAGCCATCGTGGGGTGGTGGTGGTGGTGGTGAGGAGGTGGGGGGATGAGGAGGTGCGGCTGGAGATGAGGAGGTGGTGAGGAGGAGGTTGTTGATGTCTACTACACAACCTTCTTCTTGTAGACGTTGTTGGGCCTCCAAGTGCAGAGGTTTGTAGGACAGTACCAAGTTTCCCTCAAGTGGATGACCTAAGGTTTATTAATCCGTGGGAGGCGTAGGATGAAGATGGTCTCTCTCAAACAACCCTGCAACCAAATAACAAAGAGTCTCTTGTGTCCCCAACACACCCAATACAATGGTAAATTGTATACGTGCACTAGTTTGGCGAAGAGATGGTGATACAAGTGCAATATGGATGGTAGATATAGGTTTTGTAATCTGAAAATATAAAAACAGCAAGGTAACTAATGATAAAAGTGAGCACAAAGGGTATAGCGATGCTACAAAACAAGGCCTAAGGTTCATACTTTTACTAGTGCAAGTTCTCTCAACAATACTAACATTACTGGATCATATAACTATCCCTCAACATGCAACAAAGAGTCACTCCAAAGTCACTAATAGTGGCGAACAAACGAAGAGATTATTGTAGGGTATGAAACCACCTCAAAGTTATCATTTCTAATCGATCTATTCAAGAGTCCGTAGTAAAATAACACAAAGCTATTCTTTCCGTTCGATCTATCATAGAGTTCGTACTAGAATAACACCTTAAGACACAAATCAACCAAAACCCTAATGTCACCTAGATACTCCAATGTCACCTCAAGTATCCGTGGGTATGATTATACGATATGCATCACACAATCTCAGATTCATCTATTCAACCAACACAAAGTACTTCAAAGAGTGCCCCAAAGTTTCAACCGGAGAGTCAAGACAAAAACGTGTGCCAACCCCTATGCATAGGTTCATTGAACCCGCAAGTTGATCACCAAAACATACATCGAGTAGATCATGTGAATATCCCATTGTCACCATAGATAAGCACGACAAGACATACATCAAGTGTTCTCAAATCCTTAAAGACTCAATCCGACAAGACAACTTCAAGGGAAAACTCAATTCATCACAAGAGAGTAGAGGGGGAGAAACATCATAAGATCCAACTACAATAGCAAAGCTTGTGATACATCAAGATCGTATCACCTCAAGAACACGAGAGAGAGAGAGAGAGAGAGAGATCAAACACATAGCTACCGGTACATACCCTCAGCCCTGAGGGTGAACTACTCCCTCCTCGTCATGAAGAGCGCCGGGATGATGAAGATGGCCACAGGTGAGGGTTCCCCCCTCCGGGAGGGTGCCGGAACAGGGTCCCGATTGGTTTTTGGTGGCTACAGAGGCTTGCGGCGGCGGAACTCCTGATCTATTCTGCTCCTCGAAGTTTTTAGGGTATATGGATATATATAGGCGAAAGAAGTCGGTCAGGGGAGCCACGAGGGGCCCACAAGGGTGGAGGGCGTGCCTAGGGGGGTAGGCGCGCCCCCTGCCTCGTGCTCTCCTCGTTGATTCCCTGACGTGTACTCCAAGTCTCCTAGATTGCTTTTGTTCCAAAAATAACTCTCCCAAAGGTTTCATTCCGTTCGGACTCCGTTTGATATTCCTTTTCTGTGAAACACTGAAACAAGGGAAAAAACAGAAACTGGCACTGGGCTCTTGGTTAATAGGTTAGTCCCAAAAATAATATAAAAGTGTTTAATAAAGCCCATAAACATCCAAAACAGATAATATAATAGCATGGAACAATCAAAAATTATAGATACGTTGGAGACGTATCAGTTGTGGTGAGGAGGAGGAGGTTCGATCGTTGAGGGGGCAGCGGCGGTGTTGTTCGGCCGTGCAAGTACTCCGCGAGGTGGCCGGTGCCGCTGGGTAGAAGAGAGGAGCAAGAAGCTAGGGACACACGCGTCGAAGGTATAACGATGTCGTCATAAATTTTCTCTGAGTTGTATATATAGTTTAGTTAGTGTTGATAAGTCATATTGCGTACTTCTAGTGTTAATTTGTCTGTGGTGGCATATTAGCGGATAGTTAGTGTAGCGGATAATAATTTTGTTCTTTGTGATTAATGAGAAGATGGCAATGTCTGACAGGTGAAAATGTCTGAATCAATAAATTTGACTGTTTACTACGGCCATGGTAATGTTCAATATAATGAGTTGGGGATTGATCTTAGCGAGTTCAAAAATGGCGTCATGACACTACTAGACTGGACAGACTGGACATTAGACAGTTGAAGTACTGGTTGACAACTAGTTTTGGGCTGGATCCTCAAGTATGTTCCATCAGTATTCATGCATTGTGGACCAAATCCTGTAGGAATGTCAAGTGGGAGTTGATGTCGATAGATTGGAGCCATCATTGGTTGACCCTGTTAAGTCGTTGCCGAGACCGAAGAATCCACCCATAACCAGCCCTAGTGCAACCTGTGGCGAAGGAGGAGAATATCGTACAACTCCACATGGGGTACAAACCCGACCAGGGCAGTCAAGTGGCTAAAGAGATTGATTTATTCGGGTCACAGCCACTCGATTTGGATGCTAGCCAACCCGAGAAAGAGTCAGACTACGTGTCACACAATGTGTGTGGTCATGATACTGGGTAGAGTAGTCAGTCGATAATATTAGTTGGTTCTGCTTTTGCTGATGGGGATGAGGAAGGGGATGGAATGCAGAGGGTGATGGAGGAAGAGGACGAGGATGGATTAGCGGAGGATCTGGATTCTGAAAATTCCGAGGATGAAGTGGAGGTACTGATTCCTTCTGCATGGGATCATGACATATCCACCAGCCTTATGGTAAACGATGGCCATGAGACTCTACGACAATATAATCTGAACCAAGTCCAGATAGGGGCTATGTTCGATACAAAGAAAAAATTGAAGTACGCGGTCATAAAGTGGGCTATGTCTACACAGAGGTTTTCGGACACACATATCAAGTCCAACAAACTATAGTGTGAAATGTGTTGAAATAGGTTGTCCTGGGAAGGTGCACGGGCACGTGCTAAAGTATAACATCCACTGGGTTGTCACGAATGTCGTCCCACATAATTGTGTGAGGAAAAACCTTCTGGTGAAGCATCCAAACCTGACTTCAACTCTCATTCTGCAACTCATGTATACTGAGATAAAGCAGAAGAAAGATATGGAAGCAAAACAGATCCAGATAGCAGTGAAGGTCAGATGGAATTATGACATTCCTTATGGGAAGGCCTGGAGGGGTAAGCAGAAGACTATGGAGGAAATGTTTGAGACGTTCTTTGACTCATATGATAATGTTGTCTATCTCCTTCACGTACTGAAGGAGAGGAATTTTCGGACTTATGTGAATGTACAACACACAAGGTTGCCGAGTATACAAGATTTCAAGGTGTTGAAACGAGTATTGTTCTCTTTCGCTATGTGCATCGAAGCTTTCCGCCATTGTCCTCCTGTGATGTTTGTGGATGGTACATTCCTGACTGGTCAGTACCGAGGGCAAATCCTAACTGCTATTGGTGTGGACGGGAACAATCAAATCATCCCACTTGCCATGGCATTTGTGGAGGGTGAGAACTTTTCGAGCTAGGTATGGTTCTTCCGGCAAGTGAAAAATTCCATCGTGAAGGACCGACCAAACGTGTGTGTCTTTCATGACATACATGCTGGTATATTGAAGGTCGTGAAGACACTGAGGAATAAAACAGATGACAAACCAACACCTTGGAAGGAGTTGCAGAGCTGGTGGTGCATGCGCCATCTTGGGGCTAATTTTTTCTCACAGTTCAAAAACAAGCGGTTGATGAACTTGTTTAGAAAATTATGCAAGCAGAACCAGCAGCACAAATATGATTTTATTTGGTCAAAACTAGATGAGTTTACCAAGTAGCAGGTCCATGCCAGGAAGAAATTGGAACAAGATTAGGTTGCATTAGCAGCAATCATAGTTGAGCTAGAGCAGCCAGTGGGTCATTGTGACTTGCCACCAATTGACCCTCCTAATAAAAAGAGAAAGAAGGGGAGGGAAATAAAGAGTTTTTCTGAGTGGATAGAGAAAGAGCCACTACTAGGGAAACCCTAGCATTAGCGCGTGTTTAAAGCCTATCAGTAGCGCGGGGCGCATCGCTACTAGTAAGGCACTACAGCTAAAGGTTAGCAGTAGCGTGGATTGGACCACGCTACTGCTATATCGACTTAGTAGTAGCGCTTTGTACTATGAGCGCTACTGGTAATTAGTAGTAGCGCTTCTCCTAGCACGCGCTACTACTATTATTCCGTATTTGTTTTTTATTTCATGTTGTATTCATACACCTTTATACAAGTTTTCATACCGCAACAATTTAGAGAATGATTTTACATCATAATGAGTTATTACATCACTAGGAGAAAGAACCGTGGACTAGTTTCAAGTGGATGGACATCCACTTGAAACTAATCCGCGGTTCTTTCACCCAATGGTATAATATATCATCATCATCCTCATCATCATATCATTAACAACTTATCATCATAATACATCATTTTCATATAACACCTCCTCATGATCATCGTTTTCATCAATGAGACATCACATACAAGTTGGTCACTAGACATAATCACAACTACACATCATCATCAACTCTCATAAACATATTGTACCTCATAGGACCTACTACATTCTCTTAGGACCTACTATATTATCTTAGGTAAAATAGCATAAAACAAGATAGCCCCTGACTCTCCATTATGGAGAATGGCGATTATCCTATCTCTAATTCTTGCCTTTCGCACAATGTTGCTTCCAAGAACCTCCTTACGACTGTCCATACATTTTTTCCATTCTTTGATTATCATGTGTTCACCGGTTTTAGAAATCCGGTATGGACAGGTGAGATTCGTAGGATGGCCTGGCTGTATGTTCAAAACATCAAGGCGACCATTCTGATACATCAAATGAGGCACACAATTCATCGGGATTTTCTGTTGAAAACATAGTAATAACTTCATAGTTAGCAATGATGTACTAGTTTTAGAAGTATGCAAAAGATGCACGGATGTCGTAATAGTAAAAAATCTTACCAGGGAATCTCCTTGGAAGTTATTGCGGTTCAACACGTGCACTAGTGGCACGTATTGACCATAATTTGGAGGAGTTCGATAAAAGGCATTGTAATTCTCAAGATCAGTACAATATGCGACCAGATGACTTTTCTCCTGATAAGTTAACTCAGAGCCATCGGTGTAGTTGGTTCTGTCTACCATCTTCCGCACATTCTTTGAAGAATGAAAGTAAGCTATCAACTATTTTGAAATAAACAATATAAATTACTTAATAACTATGTTTGAGGAACTCACATAGCGGTAGAATTGGAAGCGTATCAACAAGGACCCAAATGTCCAAATTGTCTTGGTCAATGTCAGGATCACCAAGATCCATGGTGACAAACATACCCTCATGAAAATCATACATCTTGCAAAGTGCTTCCCAACCCGAGCAACCAAAATGGGATACGCTCCCAGAATTATACAGATTTATTTCAAAATCCATACCATGATGAGTCCTTAGGTGAATTTTCTTTGTTTCGAAATTTTGATGGTCTTCAAAATCCATCCTCTCCAAGACATAGCATCTTGCATGGCATGGGATAAGCTACTCGAATTGTAAAAGATGAAAATTACACGTTGAAATAGTTGAAGTCATGCTTAATTACGAAAAAAAACACTTGTCGTCGTTGCGTACCGTTTCAACATCGAAGGTCTCCTCGAGCTTAATGTTGAAGCGCCGATCTTCGTCCATGTGAGGCCTGTCGCACAGACCTCGATCGTTGTGGCACCAGCTGCACTCCCCCGGGAGACTTTCATCGTCCGATGACGACATTTCCTATGTTCATAATTCAAAAATTAAACTTGTACAATTAAATATATTTTTTGAGAAATGTCGTTTAATTATTTTTCGAGAAAATCCAGGCCACTCGATATTTCCTACATATTCTAGCACAAGTCATGCCAGAATTCACGGAAAAATCCGGCATGACCTTTGCTAAAAAAGGACATATCGAGCGCCTGAAATTTGCCGGAACGGAAATTAATCAACACTCCGGCAAAACATAGGCCACTCGGAGGTGTAAACTGAACATGACAGGCCACTTGGGCCACCACATATCCTATTTGAGCAACACAAGATATACATGTTTTTATCTACATCATATCTTATAGGACTCATATGAACATGGAGATTTGGCTGGTCTCACCTCGAGGTCGAAGGGGGTCGGTGACGGGGACGACGGCGGGGATGATGGAGGGGCTCCTTGACACTAATACATCCCGAATAGTATCATACATATAACATCACTAATACAACTAAAACCCTAGCAAACGACGGGTATCGACGACGAGGATGCGGGATAGGCATCGTCGACGTTGATGCGGGAATAATTGCTTAAACTAAAAAAATAACAACAAATGTGACATGTTCAACTAGTTCTATTAATTCAACTAGTTCTTACTACATATAAACTTACTATAAATAGAAATAAACTAGTTCTTTCTAAAAATAAACTAGTTCAACTAGTTATATTAATTTTCTTACTAAAAATACATTAGTTCTATTAATTCAACTAGTTCTTACTAAAACTAAACTAGTTCAACTAGTTTATTAATTTACTTACTAATTATTTTAAACACTTACTAAAAACAGTAAAAAAAACTACATTATACAATAGTAAAAAAACTACAGTGAAAAACAGAAACAAAAAGATGGAGGGAGGAGGGGAAGGGAGGAGGAAGGAGAGAGGAGGAGGGGGAGGAGGCCGGTCGGAGAAGGAGGGGGAGAGGGGGCGGCCCGAGGAGGAGGAGGGAGGGGCGGGGGTGGAGGGGGAGGGGGCGGCCGGAGGAGGAGGGAGGGGGCCGGAGGAGGAGGGAGGGGGGGGGGTGGAGGGGGGGGCGGTCGGAGGAGGAGGAGGGAGGGGGCGGCCGGAGGAGGAGGAGGGAGAGGGGCGGTGGGAGGAGGGCGGCCGGAGGAGGGAGGAGGGAGTACCTCGGCGAGGAGCAGCGCGGCGGCGGCGGACGACGTACGGGTTCGGCACGGGCGAGAGCGAGTGAGAGGAAGTGAGTGTGAGAGGGTGAACGGCTCCAGGATAAGGTAAGTAAGTAGTAGCGCGTTTCAGGGAAACGCGCTACTGCTACGGGCCGTAGCAGTAGCGCTGGCCAGTGGTACGCGCTACTGCTAAATGGGGCTAGCCATAAGTAAGTAGTAGCGCGTTTCAGGGAAACGCGCTACTGCTACGGGCCGTAGCAGTAGCGCTGGCCAGTGGTACGCGCTACTGCTAAATGGGGCTAGCCATCTGCGCCCAGTACAAATATAGCAGCAGCGCCGTTTGGTAGAATGCACTACTGCTAAAGTAGTAGCAGTAGCGCGGTTCAATTAAAAACACTACTACTAAGTAGCAGTAGCGCCCTATTTTAACCAGCGCTACTGCTATACCTCTGTGTATAGGATTTTCCCTAGTAGTGAGCCTCCCGTGAATTGGTCTTTGCTGCATGACATCCATGGAGCTAGGTATGGCCACATGACAACCAACCTTGCAGAGGTGTATAACTTTGTACTCAGAGGAAATAGAGCATTGTAACTCACAGCTATTGTGGAGGTTATATTCCATGGCACTTTAAGATATTTCAAAGAAAGACACGAGTTAGCAAAGAGGCATATTGCAGATAATCACAACACACCTTATTGTAGCCGTGTCATGGAGTACATGGCAAAGAAGATAGAGAAAGCAAAGAACCACACTGTCAGACTCATAGGTAATCAGGAAAGGAGGTATGAGGTTCAGCTACCTACCGATGGTTTTGGTTCTGCAAATGAGGTGAAGACGCACGAGGTTAAAATTGGAACGGAATTTTATCCAACACGTGACTGTACATGCAACAAACCAAAGTTGTTGCACCTGACTTGCTCACATGTGTTGGCTGCCTGTGGCCAGATTGAGTCGGATGCCATCTCCTTCATGTCCACATGCTATTTAAAAGAGGCAGTACTCAACACATGGACCAATGATATGACAGGGTTTAGAGTCGTCGGCAATTTCAACAAGGTAAACGACAGTGAGATAGTATACATCTCGCATTCAGAACTTCGGCGAACAAGCAGGGGTAGACGTAAGGCTCGTCGCATCCGAAATGATTTGAACCAATCTGAAGCTGGTGGAGCAACTAGACAATGTTTGCTATGCGCGGCTTATGGGCATAGGATGAAATATTGTCCCGACCTGAACAAAGACGGTGCTTCCACATCCACGAGTGCGACAACATGAGCAAGAGGCGGATGTGGTCGTGGCAGTTGAACCACGATGTCAAGGATTCTGCCGATCCCGTATGCAATTCCCTTTGTCCGACGATATGTTACTTGCCTGAGATTCGACCGTCGGTATCTCCATACCTAGTTCAATCTCGTTACCGGCAAGTCTCCTTACTCGTTCCATAATACAAGATCCCGTGACTAAACTCATTAGTCATATGAAGCTTCTTATGATGTTGTATTACTGAGAGGGCCCAGAGATATCTCTCAGTCACATGGAGCGACAAATCCCAGTCTCGATCCATGCAACCCAACAGACACCTTCGGAGATACCTGTAGAGCACCTTTATGATCACCCAGTTACGAAGTGATGTTTGATACCACACAAGGCATTCCTCCGATATCCGGGAGTGGCCCGACCTCATGGTGGAAGGAACAGATACTTGACATGAAGAAGGCTATAACAAATAACTAAACAATCCGATGCTAAGCTTACGGTTGGGTCTGTCCTTCACATCATTCTCCTAATTAGGAAACCATTATCATCTTTGATCCCATTATCAAATGACAACTCATGTCCATGATTAGGAAACCATTATCATCTTTGATCAATGAGCTAGTCTAGTAGAGACTTACTTGGGACACGGTGTAGTTTATGTATTCACACTTGTATTTAAGTTTCCGGTCAATACAATTCTAGCATGAACAATAAACATTTACCATGAACGGGAAATATGATAATAACCAATTTATTATTGCAGCTAGGGCATATTTCCAACAAATTCCTTTTCATCACGTGGCCGCTTGTTGGGGCAAGGTACACACACAATACGATAAGTAGGAAGTACTTCTTGAACTTATCCCTCTCCATTATTTCAGGCAGCTTGTCAACAAAGTTCTTAACTGTCTTTCCACTGCGTCTTGACTCTTCTCCGAGTTCCTTTTCTTCTTCGGTTGGGCCCCAAACCTTGTGCTTGCCAAGTCCTTGACAAGGCATTGGAACTTCTATCCTACCATCAGGTACTCCCAACATCCTTTTGACAAGATTCCTGATTTTTATGTGCTTGCCTCTGATTAGCAGTGTTTTCTTCTTCCAATCAACCTGATCAATCAGCCAAAAAGTTATGGCTCTTAGGAGGCGGTAATTTGGCATATCTAAAAAGTGAGCAAACCCAAGCTCATCCACCATCCTCTCCGCGTGTCGTTTAGCGGTTTAACATTTTCATGAACTTTGTGAGGCGCACACTTGAACCCAACGACCTGCAAAATATTTACTTACGTTAATTGCTATCAGTATTTATGTTCACCAAGCTAACTAGAAGCAAAGTGGAGAGCGATTATTTTGGATAGGTTGTACATATGGGTCTATGCTCAGTGTTAGATTGTCTACCGGGCTTCCTGTCCCTGCCAGGCAATGATTTCCTCCTTCTTTGGCATTTACTGTTCCTCTTTGATTCCACTACTTCCTCATCTATGCTGTAATCTGATTCTTCAGAACCGGAGCTGGTCACGATCTTGACATGCTTCTTCTTTTTTTCTTCTTCGTTTGCTTAGCATGCTCACTGTCAGAACTTGGGTCGTCTCTTTTGTCCTTCGACTTCCTCTTTCTTTCAGTACGCTCTTTCTGACATATAACCTCTTCTTCCTTTAGCCTTCCTATCCCTATCAAACTGTTCATCCCTCAAAGATGAAGCATGTCTCCTTGATTTCATTCATCTTTCTGCCAATATCCTCACTATCTGAACTGGATTCAGATTCACTGCTTCGTAGATCCTTCTTTGACTGTGCTTTTGTTATTGTTTTCCTCCTGTCTTTACCGTCTTCACTTTCTGACATGTTGTCATGCTTCCTACGATGAGACTTGCTTCTTTTATCATGCTTGTAATGAGCTTCCTCACTTTCCGACAGATCCTTATCATATTTACTGTGTTTTCTTCTTGTTTTGAAGGCTTCCTTTCTAACCGCCCTCTTACTCTGCTTCCTCGTATCATGCATTGGTTCTCCAGATTCTGTTTTCTATGATCCGCTGTCAGCTATATCCATTTTACGTCTTTTTGTAAATCTAGGCGATCTACGTGCACATAGCTCATTTCCAGATAGATTTTTTCCCATGTTTTCTAGGGTAATCAATTAATCTGCCAATCAAACCATCAGTAAAAAACTGATATACATCCCCAGTCCTTAAATGACAAAAAACAAAAAAAATTCCTCTAACTCATACAAAATGTGAGTTATTTACCTAAAACCACTACACTTGGGGTTAGGGTAACAACTTACTACCACATTTGTGTCAGGGCACACAAAACTACCAGATTTGCGCCTAACGAATAACAAAGAGCACTGATTGTCTGATTTGCTCACGAAAACAGCGAAACTGACACATTGGGCCCACCTGTCGGGCTGACGTCGCGAAGACCAAAAAGTTTGACCGACTGATGTGGCAAATGAGCCCGGGGCCCCACCTGTCAATGACTAGAAAGTCATCTTCTTCACACCATTTTTTTTCTATGAAGCATTCCATCGAGCACCTTATGTGCGTTCATCCTCTGGCCAGTGAAGAAGTCACAACACGCCATGGCCACGCCGGAGCAGTGACCAAAGGAACGGCGGGAGTAGTGAGTAGAGGAACGCCTCCATCCCGTCCGCCAGCTCACGAAGCTGGCATACGCAGCGGCGCGGGCATGGTGCCGGTCGAGCCAAGTTGTGGCCACGCAGGGAAGGGGAGAGTGGCTCACCTTGAGCATGTATGCTTGCTCAGATGCGTCAACGCCATGCGTGAGCACGCATGCGTGAAGAAGAAGGTGAGCGCATATTTTTGTACAGGAAGAAGAAGGTAAGCGCAGACTCGGAAGCGAACGCCGTCGCGCCGCCCGACGGAGTCGCCGTGTCCAGGAAGCTCCGCGGGACCTGCGCCTCCTCGCTAGCCATGCCTGCAAGCCAGCAAGCCGACGCCATGCGTGAAGAAGAAGGCGAGGGCATACACGTCGTCGTCCATGGCGGATTCGCCAGCGAACTCCGTCGCGCCGCTCGACGCAGTCGCCGTGTACAGGAAGCTTCGCGGGATCTGTGCCTCCTCAATTGCCCTGCCCGCAGGCCAGCACGTCGACGCCAGGAGTAAGATGGCCCTGCGCTAGCTTGAGCAGGGCTCGGCTGCCGCGGCCATGGTGGCCATGAAGCTCTCGGCTCGGCCGTCCATGCCGGCGGGGGCGGCGGCCAGATTCGATGGTTCATGGCGTGCAGGGAACAGGCTGAGGCGGCCCGGGCCTAGTTTGAGCAGGGGCTCGGCTGCCATGGCCATGGAGCTCTCGGCTCGGCCGCCCACAAGCTGCTCGATACAATGCTCCTAAGGAATAAAGATGGGATGAAGATGAACGCGTAGTCAATGACAGGCGGGGCCCGCATCTCATCTGCCACCTCACCTAGTCAACACATTTTTTTTGTACTTGGTCTTTGCCACGTCATTCCGACAAGCAGGTCCTACATGTCAGTTTGACTGTTTTCGTGAGCAAATCCTAGCATCAGTGCTCTGTGTTACATGTTAGGCGCAATTTCGGTGGTTTTTTGTACCCTGGCGCAAATGTTGTATTATGTTGTTACCCTAGCCCCAAGTGTGGTGGTTTTGGATAAATAACTCATAAAATGTAGAAATCACCAAATGATAAATGCCCCTCCGGCAGAGATAATAGCAGTTCTAAACTAGACAATCGGTAAACAACAACATGTTGGCTCGAATCAAGATATGTTATATGCTCACGATACTTTGAGGATTTCTTATATGTTGACAACCGTGAAATTGCAGCGACCACGACCCACAAGAACTGCACTGATTGATGGGACTCATGGAGTATTTGGGATTCGAGTACTGCCATCGAACAAATCAAAAGCGTCAACATATACTAAAGGGCTTTGAATTTGTTACCTCCGGCCCTCAGATCCGGACTACGAACCTGCGACGCTGAAGCTTGGAGGTCTGCTCCAGTTCCTCTCGGCGGCGCAATTGCGGAACGGCGGCGGCGGCGCGGTGTGGCACGGTTGACCAGCCAATCCAGCAGTTCCTCGAACAATCCCAAGAGGGAGCGGGTGAAAGATGGACACAATGAGTTAAGTACGGGTGTGGGCTCCACTTTATCTATTGTGTGCGAATACACACAACAAAAAATCATTCGGTCATTGTTGATTCATTGACTACGGTACAGGAATGATTTGTACGCACGAATCGCGGGATGGATCCGACGCCCCTGCGGTACCGCTAGCTTTTCATTTCACATACAAAATGAGAAAAGTATAATTACCTACCTGCAATTCGCAAAGGCTTCAAAGCAACACCATTCCTGCTCGGTACAAAATGAAAGTATAGATCATTGCTAAAACATCGCCCTCTTGCACAGCATAATCTTCCACCAATCGTTGCCAGCTTGGACCGTGAAATTTGGTTCTGTGCTCACTGTGGCCCACCGTTAACCCCATTGGCTCCCTTTCTCTTATCTTATTAAAATAAAAACAACAACATGCACAAATGTGCAAGCTTCCACATGGGCATGGCCCGCCGCCGCACCCTCCGCCTGCTAGTACTACTGACGGGTGTCAACTTGCGCTACCGGTCAGTGCAGACTCCTCATCAGTAGTGTGTCATCCAAATCTAGTTGGTCAGACACTACTGACGAATGCTCAACATGCCATGCAAAGATAAAAAACCGACGGCTAGGGTTCACAAAGGCTCTCCTATTTCTCTCTTTTTTTAGAAGAAAGACACGAGTTCCGCAGAATTCTTGAGAGAAAACAAAAATTCATAATGGCCCAATTTATGAAGGAAATTAGACCAAAAAAACACATACTTGATTAAAGGGCAACCGTGCTAAAACCCCCCAAAAATGAAACAACAATGTTGTCCGGCCTATTCGAACTCCACCCGCAACATGCCCACAAGCTGCAGATGAGTGGACGAACTCTTCTGACATGCCTCCAAAAAGAAAACAACACCCAACATCTAGCCGTGCTGAAGACCCAAAACCACCCACAATAGCCTCGCCATACCTCAAGATAAGGCCGACCACACCAACATCCCCCATGACAACCCACAAACCAACATGCCATAGTTTTGTGGAGAGAAGGAACTCTTCGTGGTGACAACTCTAAAGAAGATGGGTGCCATCAAACCAAGGCTTTCGCCTAGAGCCCTAAGCCCCTCCCCTACCCAAGACCCGGAGAAGGAGCCAAACCATTACCACATTAAGGAAGCTGAGACCGCGCTGCATTGGCATTGGCAGTAGCAGACCAAGGCTGTCGGACCCGAGAGCACTTTGATCAAAGCCACACCACCACCATGGAGGCAAGCCAACGCTGATTTATTTATTTTTGATCAAAAGAGGGTTTCCCTCCGATTTTCATTAACGAAACCATATCAGGAAACTAGCCAACGCGGATAAACAACACACCACAGCCGAACCCCGCATCCGCCACGAATGCCGAAGCCCATGTAGGAGATTTCCCTCTTCTCTCTCCTGCTTTATTTAATCGAATTTTTTGCACGTGCACAGATAATCGACTTCTTGCAACCAAGCACGAATACAGTTTAACAAAACAGATAATGAGTTGAGAAACATAATAGCATCCACAACAGACGTACATCGGTACATGCATGATGAAATCAATCGACATGAAAGTACTAATCTATATTTTATAGAGTATTTACATCAACGAGTCGAGGATCCTCTGTTCCTCTCTAGCGACCTCGTTCCATTGATGACACAGGAAGAGTCCCCAGCACACGGAGACAGCCATGCCGGTATAGCCGATGACACGCGAGGCGAGGTACACCGCCGGTCCGGGGGTGTACACTTGGAAGTAGGCGAGGAGGAACGAGGAGCCGACGAGGATTACGGCGTAGAGCAGATTGCCCCACCATAGGTTTCTGCGCCGGCTTCGCTGGTCGGCGTACGCGGCGGTAAGCGGGTCCTCGATATCACCACCCATTGTCGATCGATCTGATCTGTGCGAGGATTTGCGGCGATCGTTCGTTCTGGGAGGCTCTAATTAGGCTGAGTATTGCTTATAACTCCACCGGTGGCCCTATTTATTTCTTGTACGTGTAGGTCTCTGAAACAACCTAGTGTCATGTACGTACACGTACTCGGACAAAGGTGAGTCACCTGAAGCAGATACGAGAAGGGACTCCTGTCCGCCGTCGTCGTCGGAGGACGGCAGGCAAAGCCCAGCCCGGTGGGCCGTCGTCTTCTCGTCTCCGTGGGAGATCTCTGGCCTGGGAGTGCAGCTGCGGCCCTAGACGTTAGCCATGCGGGAGGCGGAGCTTGGATGGTGATGGTCGTGCTGCCGGTGGCTGCGAGGGAAGCCGGCGATGGCCCGACGGCGGTGTTGTGAATGTGATCACGGTGCCCTCATTCTTCAGGGCACCTACCGAGTCGGGTCGGCTGCGGCTCGTGTTGGGGAGGTGGCGGCCGCTGCTACGTGGCAGCATGGTAAGCGGTGGCTGGTCAGGTGCAAATCCGGAAGGGGAGCTAGGCGTGACTGCCGGTGTATGGCAAATGATGACGATGGAGATGGCGGCGTCTACGCCTCATTACTCTGACGAAGACATCATCACTACAGGTCTCATCGGGGGAATCCCTAGATTGAACGATGGTGATGCTTGACGTCCTTCTCCCTCGTGAGAGCATCGTTTTGGAGCAGCCACTGAAGGGGTTTGGAGGTGGATCAGCGTCGCATATACCGCGTCGACGACGGCGGGTCTCGGCGGCATGACGCAATGGAGTCTCAGCGGCGGATGTGTCTGGATGGACCAGCGCAGGGCGATGGTGCTGTTTGGCGGGGTCGACGCTGGCCTGGCAAGGATAATGGGGGGAGACTTGTATGAGATCACACATTAGGTGAGGTTGTAAGATCAACCCCAAAAATTCATATTTAGACATTTTTTTTAAAAATCTGAAATTATTTGACAACGTCCATGTGGGGTATGTCTATAACTCCAAAAAAATTCAGCTCAAAACTCGATGTACATTTGAAGATTAAAAAAAACTAATTTGAATGTGAATAGTGGCAGCTTCAGCGAATAGTACTTTGATACTATTCATGTCTAATTTTTTTCTTTTTGTTTCTATTAATATAGGTCGAATTAGGAGCTAAAACGTTTTGACGTTCAACATCAACCATTGATGTTTGTCTACAATATTTTTAGAATGTTTGAACATATAGATTTGTTTTCCCAAATATATCAATCTCACATAATTTGAGATCTCACAGAAGTTTTCCCCGGGATAATGTGGATCTCTAACTTCTGAAGCGTGTGCATTTAATGCGTACTAAGGGTCTGTTGGATCGGATGTGTGCTCCCGGTATGCCATGCGGGCGACTCGGTGATGACCCCGGTTCTAGATGATGAGGCATTGTGATGGCTTTCCCTATTGTCAACTTTGTAGGTGTGAAATAATGGCCTCGAATTGTTTGATGTATATTTTTGTCAGATCTTTGTTAATTAATAATTTAATAAAAACAGTTATGTGCATCTTTTAAGGAGACTAGTAAATGCGCACGTGCAACGCACGTTAATATTTAGGCAATATATTAATTACAAGCGGATATTATGTATGCTATTATTTGTGTGTTATCCTGTGATTAGTGCAATGTTTAGTATGATATTAATTGCACGTTAAACACGTTTAACTCTCGCCATTGGAGCAGTTTAGGTCATTTGATTGACTTAGTTCGATGGCCGAGATCAGTTGGATCTGCCCCTTTGAGTCTTTTTATTTTGGTAGGTATAGATGTCGGGGTTTCGAGCTCCTTTTCTAAAAATGAACGTACTCCTACGACGATGGTGGCAGGTGATCAATTCCACGGCTGTACCAACAACTACAACTAATCGATCCCGCCACAAGGAAACGCCTGCCTTGTCTCTCGCTTCCTTAAATTGATGATGAGCCGAAAGAGTAAAATCCAAAATATTGTTCCTATTAACCTATATAAGTTAGTCTCTTTGACACTTCCAAAGGATTGTAAGAAGCACCTCCGGCCAAATACCATCATAGGGAGTTGGCGTGGGAGCCCAGAGTGATCTCTAGGTGTTGCCAAATCCGCTCGGCTTTCGGGCAGTCGAGGAAGAGGTGTCCATCGTGCTTGGAAGAGTGTCCGCGTCACAGGCAACGAAAAAAATAGCGCGCTATAACGACGCTGTAGCGCCGTTATAGCGTATTCAGAAGGAAACGCTATATTTTAGCAAATTCAGCCGCTATGGCGCTATTCACGTAATTAGCGCGCTACAGGGCGTTATAACGTTGTAGCGTGTAGCGTTATAGCGTTCAAATGATGAAAAATATCAGAAAAATAGGGAAGGACAGGTTTATTTTGTGGTTATTGCACGGTAGATGTAGGCTAGGTGCTCAGTGTTCAGAGTTAATATATGTTAAATAGATTGACTATAGTTTGACATTCAGTTTAAAATTTGTGCTTCCTATTTGGCTAGATTATGTCTATCTACGATGGTGTCTTAAGGTACTGAAATACTTTATTTGTGGATATAGCATTTTGTGCAAACGCTATTTTGAAATATAGCACGCTATTAGCGCGCTATAACTTGTGTAGCATTTTGAGAAGGGGCTCGCTATATTTTGTAGCGCGCTATTTTTTTCATTGGTCACAGGTAGTCACCGTTGGGGAAGATATGTTTGTTTACCATGTTTGCGTTTGCGCTTTGGCGAGTGATAGGTGCCGGCGGACCGGCCGAAATTTCGGCCGGTCGCACGGCGCACGTTGGATTAGCGTGATAAGAGCCGTACGATACCTTGTATTCCCTTGACTGCTTCACTAAAAGACAGAAAAAACCATGGCGCATGTCTGCACCCCGTAATCCTTCCTTTCGCGGAGCCAGCTCGCCGGCTGTCCTCGCCCCGGTTTGACTCATCTCGGACGCTCGCCGCTGGTCGCCGCCCTCGTCGCCGATGCTCATCGCCGTTGTCGATCGCCGCTATCGTCGGTTGTCTTTTTGAGATGAGAAAAAAACACAGGGAGCCATGGAAGATGCCGCCTCCTCCTCTGCGTCATGCAGCACGCGTCCGTCCCCCTCGCCGTCGACAACAGCCGCCCGCCCGGCATCGCTGTAGCAAAAATAAGGATGTAGCAAAAATACTCATAGCAAAAAAGGTCCTCGACACGGAGCCATGAAAATAAGGATGTAGCAAAAATCTTCGACGGACGTAGCAAAAACTACAAATGGTTGCAGCAAAAAAGGTCGCCGCCGTCCCATGACGCAGCTTGGCCGTGAATGAATGTAGCAAAAAATGAAACGGTTGTAGCAAAACAAATCACCGATGGCAGGAAAATCGTATACCGGTTACAACAAAGACATGTGTCGCCGTCGATGGTCGCAACAAAAACTTCGCCGGATCCAGCAAATCCAGTAGCCGGTTCCAGCAAATCAGCTCGCGGGTTGCAGCAAAAAATACCTCCACCACCATGGCTGCAAGGTCTTGAATCCTCTCTTGTAGCAAATCGAGTAGCCGGTTCCAGCAATTTACTTCACCGGTTCCAGCACAGCGGCCGTAGAGCTTCCAGCACGGCACGTCGATGGTTCCGGCACGGTGACAGTTCCAGCACGGGAACCTGCCGCCTTGCAGCACGGCGCATCGCTAGGTCCAGAGCGCCGCCGTCTGTGGCCATGGATCGTGGGGGGATAGACTAAGATGAAGGTTCAAGGGGCGGGCCTGGCTAACTGGAGTGGCTAGCTCGCCGGCGTGGAGTTAGAGAAAAAAGAGGGAGCGATGGATTTCATGGCGGATTAGGATTTGGGAGGAGAGATGCGACGCATGAGGAAAGAGAAGTGCGTAGAGGATGGATAAGATTTCTCAAAGTAAAAACGATGGGTGGGAGATAAAGCTCTGTGGGGCCCCGTGAGCTTAGCTAGGAAAGATAAAATTGTGTGTGGCCCCGTGAGCTTAGCTGGGAAAGCGACCGGCCGAGCGTTCGGCCGGTGCGCCGAACCCAAACGATTCCCTTGCGCTTTACCCTGCTCGAACTAGTAGCAACCCGAAGCTTTTCACCTTATTAGGGAATTTGCAGCTTCGAATTAGGTTTGTATGATCAAACTCATCTGGTTCATGCATACAGATCTTGTATGCATTTTTTGATAAGATATTGGCATGGATAAGGAAACGATGATCTGGCTCTTCATTGAACTGAAAATCACAAATAATTAGTTAAATTACAGAGATATATGCAAATAAACTTGGAAAGAAATCGATATGTTTGCAATGCATCGACATCCAACTTTGATACATGGACCCCTACGATACAAAAGTAATTACTTAAAACTATAACAAAATGTTACCATTTTCTGTAATTATCTTGACCAACAACGAACGTAAATTCGGTCGGCGAGGATCATCGTCGGCGAGCAGTTTCACGGAGGATCGAGGGGCTAGGGTCTTTCTAGGAGGAGGATTGTCCATCTTCAATTCAAGAAGACTATCTTGGGAAAGAAGGAGGAGGAGAAGAATCCAGATCTAATTTGGGTGAGAACGAGAGGCCAACTTCGAGGGCTGGAGGGAGGAGAGATAGGCTGCAAGGAGATTTAAGCTGGACCGTGGAGAAGATCAACGGTGCCTAGCTGGCAAAGGCTCGGACGGCACGGTGTGACAGCGCTCTGCAGCTGCTCATTGTGGCAGATTGACGCCGAGTCGCACAGGGAAGCCAAGCAGGCAACCGAAACGGACCAGCTCATTTAGTTGTCTATTGGGTTTTTTGTGTGCCCTTTTTTCCTCTCCTGTTGTTTTCTTCGGTTTCTTCTTAAAATTTTCATTTAACAGAATGTTCTAAAATTTCTATTGTTGTACAGAATTTACCAAAAAAAATAGGGTTCTCAAAAAAATGGTCAGAAATTCAAAAATATGTGTTTCAACTATAATTCAAAAATTCACAAAATATTCAGGAACTTTTTAAAAATATTTTATTTTTCAAAAATTGTTCAGAATTTAATAACTGTTGTCGTTTTAAAAATCTGTTCACAAAACCAAATAATGTTCATGTTTTCAATTTGTGTTTTACAAAAAATCTTATGGAATTTGCAAAATTGCTTGCATTTTGAAAACATATTCCCTTTTATAAAAGAAAAGTTTGAAATATAAAAAGTACTAAAAATCCGGTTGATACAGTAACAGTGTCGCTACAATATCAGGTTGCTATAGTGCAATTCATTTTTTTAGGGCCGCACTATAGTTTCTAGTTAGGCCGGTGCCACTAACGATGCTCTGTGCTCTGGGCGACGTTTGGAAGCACATAGCGTGTAGTAGGAGTGTTTTTTAGTCACGACATTTTCTGCAATTGTTGACAATTTTGAAATCATGGGCATTCTTTTTCGAAAACACTAACGCCCACACGTGTGGGCGTTAGACAACTCACCCACGCGCCTTCATCGTCGTCCAGCGCCCTTTTCACGAATCTCAGCATGAAAAGGCTGATTTTGTGTGCCACGTAGGACAACTCGTGTGTGTGGGTGTGAGGGAGTTCGCCCGCATGCCGGTTTCTCTCCGCGGTCAACGTTTCGCCAGTCGGGGCGTGCGATGAAACTGCTGTCGCGCCCGCAAGCCGCGCACCATCTCCTACGACTGCCCATTCTCCCACTCTCCCACACCCAAGCTGTTATTTGCCATGTTTTGGAATGGTACATGGCAACTGCCCTATTTGTGAGCATGAGCAGATGGCAACTCTCTTTTTACCCCGAACATGTTATTGTTGTCACGTCTGTTTTGTAGCGCTACATGGCAACTGTCTAGTGTTAGTAGGTGGCAACTCCTAAAGATACCACCATGGCCCACATGCCCGTCTCCTCTCCCACACACCAAAAGCTATCAGTTGCCATGTGTTTTGCAGGGTACATGGCAACTGCCCTATTTGTGAGCATGAGCAGATGGCAACTCTCTTTTTACCCCGAACATGTTATTGTTGCCACGTCTGTTTTGTAGCGCTACATGTCAACTGTCTAGTGTTAGTAGGTGGCAACTCCTAAAGATACCACCATCGCCCACATGCCCGTCTCCTCTCCCACACACCAAAAGCTATCAGTTGCCATGTGTTTTGCAGGTTACATGGCAACTGCCCTAGCGCGCTTGTAAGCAGATGGCAACTCTCTTTTTACCGAGACATGTTTTTTGCCATGTTTTTTAGTGCTACATGGCAACTGTCCAGTGTTACTAGGTGGCAACTCCTAAAGTTTTTCAAATCATGGTATCTGTAGTAGACCAGACCATACATGGCAACAGCTGCAGTTGCCCAAAAATGGCATCCGACACTTTAACCTAAGATGGCAACTGCAGTTGAGCAATCATGGCAACTGTAGTTCAGCAACATGGCAACTGCAGTTCAGCAACATGGCAACATGGCAACCGAAGAGGTCCGGACCATGGCAATCGCGGCAGGATGCGTGGTTACTGACACGCGGGGCGTGTGGCTCGCAGGCGGGGAGGGGCGACGGCCGAGACGGGTCGTGCGGGCCGCGCGCTCGCTCGCCCGGACGTGCTCGTGCGGGGGCGATCGCGCTGCACCGGTCGTGCGGGCTGTGGCTGCGCACGCCCGTACGCGGTCGTGCGGGCGGGGTCGTCTCCGTGCCACACAGGGCGTGCGGCACAACCACCCGATACACCACACGTGTGGCAGTTATCGGCGTCCTTCTTTTTTGAAGTTTAATTAATAACATTTCTTTAGAAAGTTGATTTTCTTTCGGAATTGTGAGAAACTTTAAAGTATGAATGAATGTTAAAATATCCGAATGAAAATTGAAATTTCAGAACATTTTTTGAAAATTTTGGACATTTTGGAATTTTTTTGCAGATTTGTAAAAAAATAATCAAAAAATTGAAAAATAGAAGAACAGAAAAATAAAACCGCTACAAACCATTAAAGAAAACAACAAATTGAGAACAGTTCACAAACATTGTTTGCATTGTATAAATTTTCAGAAATTTTACTCATACTTTTGGAACCCAAATGATATGTGCCACACGTCAGGTGCATGACACTCCGGATCTGACGTTTTTTATGACAATCCAGTCATGCAAGGATGGCAAATTTTAGTGACACACGGCAAGTTTCTGTCGAAAAGAAACTAAAGCAGGAAAGTTGACATGCTTGTAAACTAAAGTTGCCATCTTCGCGCCACTAAACTTGCCGTCGAAAACGTTCGGAGTTGTCGTGTGCTCGTACCTGACGTCTGGCACTTATTAGTGTGCTTTTGAAAACACATGATTATTTCTTCAAATGTCACGTACAATTTTTTAATGGAAATAAACATTCTTTTTACATTGGGCAAACATTATTTTTACAACTTGTCATGTGTTGGCGTCTGGCACTGAAGTCGCATATTAAGTTTTTCGATAAAGGGTGAATTTTATTTACTCAGATAAAGTCACTTATTAAGTGAGGGGATGCATTCAGAACTTGGAGAAACAGACCAGGCTTCGTATTAAGGGCTTGGGTGCATGCTGCCTCGTCTCTGTACTAGTTTCCCCAGCTACGAGTATTTCGGTACAGAGAGTATATAGCACGAACCGGATTCAACATGACTTGACTGTGCGCCGGCAGCACCGACGGCTCCATCGTGACGACGGCGAGCTCGTCGTGTTTGAGGCGGCGATTGAGGCCGGCCGTTCTCCAGAGCAGCAGAGCACCACCGGCACCGGGTATGAAGTCCAAGGCCGAAACAGGGGAGGTTGCCATTCGTACGTGTTTGTGCTACGGTCTGGGATGCAGACACCGCGGCTGCGCCTTAAGGACAAGTGTCTGACGACCACGGGGCATCAGTTTCTGAAGATGGGGTTTAGTCAACTGAAGAAGAAGCTGTCAAGTTCACTGACCCTACTGGACACCGCGACCTCATAAGGCTAAGACACCTGTAAAATCTCCCCACCAGCGGTGCCAAGCTTCCGAGAGCGGCTGGACTTTGACCACGGAGGTTGGAGAATGAACTAATTATTTCTCCCTTTTTTCCCCGAAAAGGAGGACACCCCGGCCTCTTCATCCATGGGACGATGGACATAACCATATATATTATTAAGAAAGTAAAATCTAGCAGTCGAACAACATCGACCCAAAATAAAGCGAAAAGAAAACCCGATGCCGCTTGCCTCGTGACAGTAACTTCATCAGATAACCACTAACCCTATGTTACAAGCCGACGTCAAAACGAAAAAACACAACCCCTAGGCTACGCCTTCAAGAAGGAATCACCGTACGTGCGCCCATGATGGCGAGTCCAACACAAGGTAGAACTCTGGATTCTCATAGCCGAAGCTAAACTTGAATCCACCAATGTCAGCAAGGTCGCGACACAGGCGCGCGTCGATCAGAGATCTTGTGTTTCCACCGGGGTGCATAGACTTGTTGTTGAAGCCGTCTGTACCATCATTCTTTATCCGGCTACCAAAGCCTCAATAACCGGATACCTCTGAAGACGACACTGGAAGACAAAGAGGTCACATACTGCCTTCCTCCTGTCACAGTCGCACCACCTTCGACGCAGCAGCAACAGATTAAACATGACACCTCCACCAGAGCCACCGTGCATGCCGGTAACAGGCATGACTTGACGCATCCACATGAGACGTCGTGTGTAGCATCCGCCGGCGGTACATTCACCCGCGGCTTCACCTGCCGGCGACAGGCATTGCTCGACGTATCCACAAAAGACACCTGCCGAGCTGCATCGAACTTGATCTGTTGATGGAGGGGACGCCCCATACTGCCGCCAGCCTCAGAAAGGCTGTCACCACCTCAAGATCCATTACTCGAGTGGCCCGGACAACCATAGAGTCCGCCGCCATCAAAGAAGAGGGGCCGCCGCCAGATTTCAGGCGCTATAGGGAACGCCCACCGCCGTGCCAGCTGCTGACATCACCCATAGGCATGGCAACCGCCGCTGCAACTGTTAGATTTGGGCACTAGGGTCCAAATCCCTCGCGTGCCGCCCTAGGGAGGCGCCTCGACCTCCCCTCGCGTTGACAAGCCAACCACCACGAGATCTGCCACCCGCAACCGTCGTCCCGGCTTAAGCCGCCGCATCGCCAGCAGGCCACGCCGGCCAGGGGGAGTAACTGCCGCTGCACACACCCCATGCCGCCGTTCGCATCAAATCCGGGTGGATCTGATCGGCTGGTCGCGAAGCACATCACCACCCCTGCCAAGGCCCGATTTGGACGAAGCTCTGCCCAAGCCTGGCCAGACCTGCCACCGCGTTGTTCCCACGTCCCAAGGCCGTAGTACGCTGCCACCCGACGAGGCCCGACTCGCTCAGCATCAGATTCGGCCAACTACAGCCGCCCACCCCGCCGCTGCCGCCAAACAAAGAAGGCATGCGCCGCCCCCGTCTGCCATGCGGCCTTCGTCCCCCAGCGTCCTCCTGTGGCGACGCCTGGAGATCAGGAGAAGGGAGGGCTCTGGCTGGCGGATGCTAGGTTTGCCGCCTTGCAGAGCGACGCATGGGCGTTTCTGTTTTTCCCGCATCGATGAGATCCAAAAGCAACGTTATTTATCCCATGGAGGCTGGACTTCCGAATCTCATGCTTACTTAAAACAATCCTACAATCATTTTTATATATATTTCAAACATTAAAAAACATATAGCTAGGTAGGTTTATTGGATAATTTGAACACTCTAGTAATTACAGGTCGCTATAGTCATGCATATAGCTCAAACATAAAACATATATAGCTATGTTCATTAGATAGTTTAAACACACTAGTAATTAAACGATGCTACAATGCTGCATAATATAGTTCAAACATAAAACATTCCTAAAAATTTAGATAGTACTTACGAAAAACTAAAGATAACAACTAATTAATTAAACTAGCTACGACAACCAGCGCTCTCCATCTAGCAAGTGGCAGTGACACTCTCGCAGTCCACCTAGTCAGAGTCGTCATCCCCCACGCTGGAGGGCCGGTCCCGTTGTTGTCCCTGGTAGACCTACCCCCTTTTGCCTGATGAGTGGCTGGCTCTACGGGATCCTCCTTCGTCTTCTTCCTTGCATCGTACATCACGGACACCATCTTGTTCTGCTTCACGACTCACTTCGGTCGAAGAACTACATATCAACCCGAAGGTGCTCCTTGTACTAAGACTTGGAGCATATCCTCATTTACTTCGGTTTGAGGAACTGTGCGTACTCTCGTTCCTCATGGAAGTTAAGATATGCCTTAGCCTTAAAGAGCTCCACCGCCTTGGCATCGTAGGCTGATGTCTACTATGCAACCTTCTTTTTGTAGACGTTGTTGGGCCTCCAAGTGCAAAGGTTTGTAGGACAGTAGCAAATTTCCCTAAAGTGGATGACCTAAGGTTTATCAATCCGTGGGAGGCGTAGGATGAAGATGGTCTCTCTCAAACAACCCTGCAACCAAATAACAAAGAGTCTCTTGTGTCCCCAACACACCCAATACAATGGTAAATTGTATAGGTGCACTAGTTCGGCGATGAGATGGTGATACAAGTGCAATATGGATGGTAGATATAGGTTTTTGTAATCTGAAAATATAAAAACAGCAAGGTAACTAATATTAAAAGTGAGCACAAACGGTATTGCAATGCTAGGAAACAAGGCCTAGGTTCATACTTTCACTAGTGCAAGTTCTCTCAACAATAATAACGTAATTGGATCATATAACTATCCCTCAACATGCAACAAAGAGTCACTCCAAAGTCACTAATAGCGGAGAACAAACGAAGAGATTATGGTAGGGTAAGAAACCACCTCAAAGTTATTCTTTCCAATAAATTCGTTGGGCTATTCCTATAAGTGTCACAAACAGCCCTAGAGTTCGTACTAGAATAGCACCTTAAGACACAAATCAACCAAAACCCTAATGTCACCTAGATACTCCAATGTCACCTCATGTATCCGTGGGTATGATTATTCGATATGCATCACACAATCTCAGATTCATCTATTCAACCAACACATAGAACCTCAAAGAGTGCCCCAAAGTTTATACCGGAGAATCAAGACGAAAACGTGTGCCAACCCCTATGCATAGGTTCATGGGCGGAACCCGTAAGTTGATCACCAAAACATACATCAAGTGAATCACGTGATATCCCATTGTCACCACAGATACGCACGGCAAGACATACATCAAGTGTTCTCAAATCATTAAAGACTCAATCTGATAAGATTACTTTAAAGGGAAAACTCAATCCATTACAAGAGAGTAGAAGGGAAGAAGAAACATAAGATCCAACTATAATAGCAAAGCTCGCAATACATCAAGATCGTGCCAAATCAAGAACACGAGAGAGAGAGAGAGATCAAACACATAGATATTGGTACATACCCTCAGCCCCGAGGGTGAACTACTCCCTCCTCGTCATGGAGAGCATCGGGATGATGAAGATGCCACCGGTGAGGGTTCCCCCCTCCGGCAGGGTGCCGGAACAAGGTCCCGATTGGTTTTTGGTGGCTACAGAGGCTTGCGGCGGCGGAACTCCAGATCTATTGTTTCCCGATCATTTTAGGGTATATGGATATATATAGGCGGAAGAAATACGTCAGGGGAGCCACGAGGGGCCCACGAGGGTGGAGGGCGCGCCCAGGGGGGTGGGCGCGCCCCCCTACCTCGTGCCTTCCTCGTTGCTTTCTTGACGTGGACTCCAAGTCTCCCGGGTTGCTTTCTTTCCGAAAATAACTTCTCCAGAAGGTTTCATTCCGTTTCGACTCCGTTTGATATTCCTTTTCTTTGAAACACTGAAACAAGGGAAAAAACAGGAACTGGCACTGGGCTCTTGGTCAATAGGTTAGTCCCAAAAATAATATAAAAGTGCATAGTAAAGCCCATAAAACATCCAAGATGGATAATATAATAGCATGAATACTTCATAAATTATAGATACGTTGGAGACGTATCATAGGCGTGCGCCGCGAGCTCCAGGGTGTTCCAGTAGCCAAGGTGGTGCGTCACACAATCCTTGGTAATATCCGCATACCATTTATTGACCTCCTATCTGAAAACGTGATACTTCGGCGCCATCTGTGATGCTGACAATACCTAACAAGTTAATAAATAATTGCATTCTAAAATTGCCGAAAAAATTCGCCATGACCTTGCCTCCAAATTGGACATACTAAGCGCTAAAAATTTGACGAAATGTATATTAATCAACATCACACCAAAAACTTGGCACTCCTTTTGAATACTTGCAAAGTTTGATTAGAATATCGAAACACACTATTGACCGAAACTATCTAAACTAACTACACTATCTAAACTTTCTAAAGTACATAAGCAAGTTACAATACCCAAACAAATTATCTAAATTCTAAAGTACCTACACTATCTAAATAATCTACACTATAATGTACCTAAACTATTTAAAATTCCTAAATTACCTAAGCTAGCTAAATAATCTATACTATAATGCACCTGAAATATCTAAATAGTCTACACTATAATTTATAAAACAAAAACGATAGCGGCAATCGGGGCTCATTGTGGGGGGCGGCGCGGCGGCGACGGAGATGGGGGAGGTGGAAACAGTGATGGTGTGGGAGTGAAACGACAGTGGGCGCATGGAGAAGGAAGAGGTGGGCAGGGGGTGAGAGAACGGGAGAGTTAGGATGGGTTGGGGTTAGAGCCGCCCGACGCTGGTGGCGTGGGGTATTCCAACCCACGTCACCGGTATGCTTTCTAGGTTTATTTGGTTTATTTTACCTATTTTATTTTTAATTTGGTTAATTTTTTTAGGTTAATGTTTAATTTATGTTTTAATATACAAATTTCTTATTTATTTTTTATATGGGTTAATTTCATATATGCATTTTATTTGGTTATTTTAAATTTCAGTTTTATTTTGGTTATTTTTATTTATGTTTTATTAAGGTTAATGGTTAATTACATTTAAACCATTTGGAATTAGAAATAACTTTGTATATGAAAACATAGTGCATTTTCATCAGCTTTCCAACACCATATCATTTGCATCATTCCGATGAAGCTTTTTTTAAAAGATAAAAATACGATCTTCGCAGTTTGGTTTCAAAATTCATCATTTTTTAAAATTCTCTTGAATTGTACGGAAATTGAGAAACATTTCTATATAAAAATGAGCACATATGTAGCAGCTTTCCAATGCCATATCATTTGTCTTGTTTTGTTGAACCATTTAAAAATGAGCTCAAAAATACTATTCATGTTTTTGGCGTAATAAACATGGTTTTCAAAACTGCTTTTAAACCATGGACATTTTGGAAAATGTTCAACGTAGATTATGATCGCCATGTCCATAAATTTCCAATGATATATTACAAGCCCCATTTGAACAATTTTGCAAAAGTTCAAACTATGCATATAATGCAGTTCAACTACTGCTTCGATGGAGGAGGGGAGGGCCACCTTCCTTGCTTGTCTAATCACACCGATGGATTAGTACCAAATGGCAACTGTCCAACCCTATAACTAGAAATACCTCTAGCCTAGACTTTTGTCTACACTATTATCTAAGGCCTAGCTATTTTCTTACTATGCCTAAGTATCTAACTCTAGAGCTTTCCATAATTCTAGAAGTCTTCCAAAATATTTTGACAATAATTATCCATGAAGTTTAAGAACCTTCTTCTCAAATATCTTTGTTGCTCATGAAATACTCCTCCCATGCTCTAAAAGCTCACTTTAGCATGAAGCACTTTCTTCGGTATATTCCACGACAAAATATCCTGGTCTTCAGGAGATCTCAAGAACCTTCTCGAATGACAAATGAACCTTGTTGTTTTAGTGATCTTCAATAATGGAAAAATGTTGCAAAACACATCATCTCAAGGTTCTATGGAAAGTCATGACATGGTCGCAAGATGGCATAGGGTCACACTTCGAGGGAGGGTATGCAACAAAAAACTGATGATGATGGTGAGATATAGCAGGATTGATGGGGTGATACACCCTTTGAAAGAATTTCAAGGTAAATTAGCTTGATAAGTTTAGGCTCTCAGGAAGAGCACTATCATCGCAAACCAGATCACTCTAATGTACTTTGGTCCAAGAGCACAAGTTGAGCGTGTTTCCAATCTTTATTCCAATAAATACCTTTGGACTTTGGCTATTTCAAGATTTGAGTGATACATCTAAGCTAATGCGGTGATAAATAGACTTGAACGATTATTTTTGTTGAATATGGGAGACTTTTATTTTCTTGCTGTCATATCAAACACAGTTCAATCGAATACAAATGCACACCATGGAAGAAAAATAACCGGGCAAACTCACTTAAATACCAGATTTATAGTCATAGGATATATGATGGCACTTTTATTCAATGGTAAACAAAATGACGATTGGTAACACCGTCCAAATAGATGTGAAAACAATAATGCAAAATCCAGTTCACATGAATGCCCCAAGTAACAAGGGTATAATGCTTAGTAGTCCATAGAAACATCCGGGTTCATAACCATGACATTTAGATATTGTGGTAGAACTGAGAAGTCTCATAGGCTTAGTTTCCTGTTGGTATATGTATGCATCAGTTATCGTCTTGGGGTTGAAGTCGAATGTGGTAGCCCTGCGGGAACATAACATCTCCACTTCTGAATACATCTGTTTGTTTCATTTCTTCCCATCTGTGTAGGAACTAGGAAGTTAAAATTGCATATTGCATATCCCATCCATGCATGAACAATCTGACGAAAGCAAGCAACATATATGCTTTGGGGAGTGAAAGGCACTCACTTATACTCGGTCACCAAGACATGGAGGGTAAGTGTTACGAGCAGCTTGACAAACTCTGCGGCAGGACAAACCCTGATGCCTGCTCCAAATGGCATGAAATTCTTCAGCATTGCGCTGCGCTTTGACTCATCCTATGTTTTTCGATTTGTCCAATTTATTTACACCCAGCATTGGTGCCAACCAAATTTCTTAATTAAATTGGGTAGAAAACAGGGAGTAGAATCAAAAGAATTAATTCTTCACTAACCATCCACCTCCATGGGTTAAATTTGAGTGGATCTTCGAACAATTCTCCGTTCAGATGAACTGCCATGGGGTTGACTATGACCAGCCATCCAGCTGGAATTGTATAGCCTGCAGGAAGAGGGAATCAACACATACATTAAGCAACAACCACCTTGGAAATTATTGGTATATAGAACTCTACTGGTTTGTTAGCTAGTGGAACAAATTACTACTCCCTCCGTTGTATAATTCTCGTCGTGGTTTTAGTGAACTAATACCATGAATTATGTAACGGAGGGAGTAGTATATTATAATGTTTCTGAGTGTTTACCATTGACTTGTGCATCTGTAAGAGCTTTTCTAAATACTACAAGTGCAGCATTGCTTATTCGAATGATCTCATTGGTCACCTTCATTAAAAGTCAAACAGAAACTTTTTGTCAAATTTACAGAGCTACAACGAAAAATATGAATATACCCAGTTGTAATCAATGTTTTAAAAAAGCATGTACCTGATTAGTGAATGTCAATGACTTGTACTCCTCCCATGTGAGCCCGGAGCACCCACCCATTCGACCATTGAGCATAGCCCGGTTCTCCTTCTGTGTAAAGTGCAAGTTTTCAGGATGCTATTAGTTGTTTTGCATGCAGCTGTCAGGATCCTTCTACTCCCTTCATTTTATTACATGTGCCATCAGTATACCTTGAAGATGACTAGAACAGTATTACTACCTATAAATAGCTTTTCCTCCATCTGGGTTTATTAATCCCCTTATATATTTTACATCAAATAACTTTGATCATAAATTTGACTAATAAAATATATTTCGTATGTTAAAAAATTACACTACTGAAAATACAGACGGGGTAATAGATACTCCCTCCGTTCCATAATGTAGTGCCTATAGATTTTTGCAAAAGTCAAACATTACAAACTTTGATCATATTTTTAGAGAAAAGTAGGTACATCTAGAATACCAAATGCACATCATTGGATACATCATGAGTTATATTTTCAGAATGTACATGTTTGGTATTGTAGATGTAGACTGTTTTCTCTATACACTTGGTCAAAGTTGGCAAAGTTTGACTTCCACAAAAATTTATAGGCACTACATTATGGAATAGAGGGAGTACTACATATGAGAGAAAGATCATCCAACCAACCAACCTGGAGCGCCTGGACAACGTCCGGGTTGTCATGGAGTGACTTGAATGCTACAGCGATGGTTCCTGACAGCGTGAAGACGCTGGCGAACAACAAGGTGGAGAGCATATCAATAGCAAAATCCTCACTTATCGATGGCTCTTCACCCTGCAGCTCCTCGACGATTATGTCGAGGAGGTCGCCATGTTTCTTCGCTGGTGCACCTAACCTCTCTGCCAACGTATCCCGCAGTGTCTTGTGAATATTTTTCCTTGCCTGCACGCGCACCGTGAGGAGATTATGTTGCCAGCTCTTGATTGATTGAAGGAAAACCAAAAAGAAAGCTAATTATTACTGTACTTAGCTAGTATAGTTTATATACCTGCATGCATCGGTAAAATGGTGTCCCAGGGAAATATATCGGGAATGAGAAGAGCCCTGAGAAAAGCGTGTCGAACTTGCTCCTCAGCTCCCTGGACTTTGTGGAATCGAATCCCAGGCATTTCCTAGTCACCAGCTCGAACATAATCTGAAACGTAGACGACAGTAGCTATAGCTAGCACTTGCATGTATACTATACATACACTGAAATGAATATTGCAGGAACGGGATGGAGCAACAAGGCAAGGCACTTGCATCGGGCGCACCGCCACGCACGTCGACGCTGGGCATGGCGGCCCACGCGGCGAGGCGCTCCCTCACGGAGGCCTCCATCTCAGGGAGGAGCGTCTCCTTGAGGGTCTGGAGGCCGAACAACATGTAGGCGCATCTACGGATGAACTTGTGGATGGTGCCATGGAAGGCCTCGATGCTCTTCTCGCCGAATATCTTGGTGAGTGCCCGAGGGTACCCAAGACGGAACATGGTGCCTTCCTGCTGAAGGATAAACCGGTTGGCCTCCGCGTCGGTGGAGATCACCGCCGGCTGCCCCAGCAAGCTCGTCTTGAAAACCGGACCATACCTGCCCAAATATGCATGTGGTACGTACGGATGGTACGTAGAATTATTACGTGTGTTTATTTGCAAAAAATGAAAAGTGACACTACACTAGTAACACTATATATACGGTATACCTCTTCATCCTTAGTTTGAAGTAGTCTGGGATGTCCAAGGAAGGGCTTGCCTTGAGGAAGGCCAAGGTCTCACCAATAATGGGGAACCCCATGGAGCCGGGAGGAAGAACCCCGTTGCAGAAAGGGTTCATCCATCTGTATACCCAGTGTACTAGCCATGCACTCACAAGCGTAACCCCACAGAGAGCTACGCATCCAGCAAAAGAGATGTCCATCTCCAAGATCTCAAGTGCAACTAGTAAGGAACTAAAATGAGCGGTGTGGTTTAATTAGTTGTGTGCGGATTGTTGATAGAGGTCTTTAGATGCTTATATAGGAAAGTGCTTCCAGAATAAGACGTACTTATATAAAGACAAGTGTTAAGATGATTCCTAGGTGACATGTGACTTCTATTACTTTAGGCTAGGTGTCTGGCTCGTATCGATACCTAACTTGGTTTGTCAGGGCAGGTAATGGAAATGGAGTATTATATAGCCTACTGTATGCTTATCTACAGTTTTTGCAAAAAAAACTGAAGATGCCAGTACGTGAGTTTGCTGCCTAGCTTCTCCATCGGTGTTTGTCTTGTTTTGGTTGCGTGGTTTGGTGCACTATGGGCAGTCTTTCTTTCTCTTTTGTTCTTGTATTTGTTTTACTTCTTTTTATTTAATTATAATAGTCATCTATCTTATCTTGTATTTACTAATTGGAAGCACCTTTCGAAGCCTAAAACTAATCCATTGGGTATACCTTAGCCTTTGTTTCGATGAGACATTCAAAGACTCTGAATTGCATTGGCTCCAATATCAAATCTCTCCAGGACAATGATACTGACATTCAACCCAAATTTTGATGTTTGGATGTTCATGAGCCTAAAAGTCGTAATCTGTCTGCTATATCTTAAGATCTGTTTGGATGGCACATTCAAAGACCCTAAATTGCATTGGCTCCAATATCAAATTTCAAATCTCTCCACGACACTGATACAGACATTCATCCCGAATTATGGTGTTTGGATGTCCATGCATCTGGCACTTGGAATTCAAGGGGAGAGAGACCAACAACTCCTGTTTCAAGGGGGGAGAGACCAACAACTCCTGTTTGGATGGTCAAGAGGTTGAATTGCACATTGATGCTCATTGCCGATGTTATTCATGTTGCTTCGTGATATGTTACAAATATCCGAGGTGAGATTTAATGGCATCCCCATGAATCAACATCTTGTTCACTGTGCCAGTTTCCTCGTTATCGGTTTTTTTCTCTTTTCTCGTTCCGCGTTTCAGCATCCCCGTGATCAAATCAGACTATGTCTGGCCAAGCGATGATGGATACCGTAACACCAAGAGGTCCCAACAAATATCTCTCCATCGTCGGAGGAGCAAATCTAAATCTTGAGCTATCTAGTCCCTTGTCATACCTTTCCATGAACCCGAAAGTCCCTTGTCACAATTGTAGGCATAGTCATGCCCATGATCAGGAAAACGTGACCATCATGCAACACTTCAGCTAGTCTTACATGCACGACTAGGAATACATTTACCGTTTATTATTCCACCCATGCATATGGGTTTCCCTCTGAGACTTTATGGATATACAAACTCAAGGACCATTGCAGTTACAACACAAAATATAAACTTAATCACGAACTTCGAGGTCAATAATAACTGTTATTATTGGCTCTAGGGCATATCACCTACACCTCGCAGGGGCATTCCCAGGACTTCATTGTCACACACAATTTTTGGGGTCCATACTCTTCGATTAAACCAAATCCTTATTGATATTTACTTGTGTATACACACAAAAACGCTAGCTCTTAATATTTCTTTTTCATTTAATCATCCAAAACAATAGGGGCACTAGAAGCACTTACAAAAGTAATACTTAAAAATACACCACAAACTTAGCCTTTACATAAGTTGATTGACCAACAAAAAACATCTGTTAATTCAGTTGGCGAGGATCATCTTCGTCGAGCTTCTTTCTAAGTGGAGGATTGGTCATCTTCGATTCGAGAAGACTCTCTTGCGGGTGGACGAGAGAATAATCTAGATATAGTATGGACAAGGACGAGACCAACTTCGAGGATCAGGCTGGAGGGAGGAGAAATAGGTTTCGGGGAGATGTCGGTTGGAAAATGGGGAGGATCTAATGTGCCCAGCGGCAACAACTCGGACGACACGACGTGAGATGGGAGCTTTGTCTCGCTTATTGCGAGATGTAGCTTTTCCTTGCCTCTCGCCTGAGTGCGCCCTCACCTTAGTGGGCCGGCCCATCAAAGTGGTCTTGAGAAGGTTCTGTAGACATGTATGGACCTATTCTAGAACATTCCATGTGTTTTTTTCTTTTCCGTTTTTCTATGTTTCTTTATCGGGTTTTATTTTAGTTTTGCTCATGTTTTGCTCCGTTTCCTTTTTCCCTTTTTTATTTTCCATTTTTAATCTTTACAAACACATGCCTACTTATTTTATACAAGTTGTATATTTGTTTATACATGGGGAACATTTCATTGATACACGTTGAAGATTTTTTTATACATGACAAATAATTTTTTCAAATACATGTTTGAACTTTTTTTTTGAATACACATTGTACATTTTATTGAATGTTACAAAACATGTTTTTCCAAAATTACCCGAAACATACTTTATTTTATATATATTTTAAAATTTTCACGAACATATGTTTGAATCGTGTGAAAGTTTTCTAAATGTCACCTACAATTTTGGAATGGTATGAAACATTCTTTTCACATTATGCAGACATTTTTTACATTATGCAATTTTTTAAAATGTCACAGACATTTTTCGGAATGCATGAATATTTTTAAATGTGATGAACATTTTTTTGATTGGTATTATTTTTAATGGTAAAAGGATTTTTTTTATTGTTCAATGATTTTTTTCAAAAAAGTTAAGAAAGTAATTTTGAAATATCTATGATCAATTTTTTTGGAAAATATATATATATAAAATAGAAGATAGAAAAACGAACTGAACTAACGTACCGAAGGTGTTGTGATCATTTGGAAGCATGAGGGCTTTCCAAGATGGGGGCTTCATCAACCTGACTTACTTGGGCGCCGGCAGCACCATGCATAGTGATCGCAGAGGCGGTGATCAGGGCCGGTCGTTCTCCGGAGCAGCACCAGCGGCCACCGGGTAGGAAATCCAAAGGGCGAAATCGGGAGATTGGCCATCCCTATATGTTTGTGCTACTGTGCCGGATGCAGACACGGCGGCCGCGCCTTCAGACCAAGCACCGGAGTCCAGATGCAGCACCATCTGAACTCTGTTGCTGTCCCAGTGAGAGAAATTCAGCCTGTCCTAGTGAGAAAGTGAATCAGAAGGTTCCTAATTGTTTGCGAGCTCTGAGAAATCCAGATTTGGCCATGTCGACTCCCCCACCGGCGAGCGAGCCCACTAAAGTTTCCATTCCCAATAGCAATCTGGAATAACCACCACATAATTGACAACTAATCTGGAATTACCGTGAATCAGTATGTATTACAGACATCCGTATTGCAAGTCCTCAACCAGCAAAAGATATCATGAATAAATGATGAACCAACAAAAGAATTTGAGCTTCAGTCAAGATGGTGCCCTTGCTAGCAAGTCCCAACTCCCAAGGCAGTTCTAGTCTTGTGAGATACTCCGAGTATTTCACAGTAGTGACCGCCGCCAAACAAACACCCGTGTAATGTTGTAACCTATTCTATGTCGTATCATCTGCCAAACACTTATCGAATCTCCCGCTTACTTGGTCCAGTGTGCACTACTTTATTTCTCTCACTCTCTCAGGGATGAGGCATAGCAAAACAGTCACTCCATGCTAGCTATGTTCAGACTACAGGCCAAAGAACGTCTCCAGATAATCATCACTTCTTCTGAGATGGAGGCAGCGCGCATCGGAGGCCGCACCGATGTAGGCTTCGGCTTCGGTGTCGGCGTTGGCCGGGTCTTGCATTTCCTGCAGTCAGCAACCGTCACCCAAGTTCGGTGCGAACGTCAAGGATGGCGTCCATTATGAGTATCTCCCGGTCGCTCCCATTGTAAAAACCGAAACCACGACTCCTCTGCGAGGAAGAAGATGCAAGACACATAAGAATTAGGCTGTCCTCGTAAATCAAAATGCAGGGCGAATAAACATACAATAGAAAGAGGAACCACCATTCTAGGGGACCGGACCATGTACATTTCTTTACTGTGAAACCATATTACACATTTTTATAGGCGAAATGCTATGTATCGCTAATAGGGGCGTGGCTATGTGCCGCCAGCGGCGACGCCTATGAACGGCTAGCTACATGGAGCGGAAACTTATTTCAATGTTGGTTCTGAAACTGGAATTTGATCTCATTCGATGGTTTCTTTAATGAAATCGGAGGGAAACCCCCTCTTTTGTTAAAAAAAAGGGAGCGGGAACTGAGCCGACCCAGTAACCAGCTGCCGCACCGTGTTGATGTCATGACGAAGTCATGCACGTTTTTTTGTTTTTACTTCACATTTTTTACTTTTTTGTTTTTTAAAATTTATTTACAATTCGTAATATTTTAAATATATATAATCCGAAGAGCAATTTACATAAAAAAATATATAAGGTAATCATGCATTGTAAAATGTTAAACGTGTAAAAAATGTAAATGTTTGATACATTAAAAATGTCACGTGTTTAAAACATCTATGTTCCGTTTAAAAAACTGTTTATACAATATACATAAAAATATTTGCATAATTAAAAATAAATTCATACATTCAAAATTAATGTACGTACCATTTGAAAAAAAGTTTCACGAGTTTCCAAAAAGTTTTTCTGTCATTGTCACACAAACTGTATGCAATGTAAAAAAAAGGTTCATACTGTATAAAAAATGTTCCGTACCTTCGCCAATACTTATATGAAATTTTCAAGAAAAATTGTAGCGATTAAAAAAATCCTTGTGACATTAAAACAAGCTTATATAATGTAACAAATCTGTTCCAGTAGGTTAAAAATAATTATTTCCGTTAAAAATGTTCAACTTGTGTTTGGAAAAATTGCTACTATATTTTTAAAATGGTGTTCAACACATTTATTTGTAAAAAATTACATTATGCATCTGAAAAATCTCCTAAGTCTACCACAAAAATGTTTTACGTTTGCTCTAAAACTGTACATTGGGTAAAACAAGACATGTGTGAAGAAAAATACAATAAAAACCTACAAGGAAACGAAAAAAGAAAAACCCGACGAAAAGAAAGAAAAACAAGAAACAAACAAACAAACAAACAAAAGCAAAGTATAACAAAGAAAAAAATAACCAATGAGAAACAAATGCAAATTAAAAAAGGGAAACCAATGAAAATAGGTGGAGAAAAAATATAAACGAAAGAAAAAGTAAACTAAAAAAGAGTAAATGAAAACTGTAGAAAATCGGATCCTCATACCCACAGCCCGTAGCGTTGGAACCTCATTACTGGGCCCGCCTGCTAAATGTCGCTCGTAGCCGAGCCCCAGGCCACAGCGTCATACTTTTTTCTATTAATTTTTCGTGTTTTCTGTCTCTTTTTATTTTCTTATTTTCTTAAATTCACAAATTTCAAAAACCAAGTTCAAAACTTCAAACATTAATTTCCTTTTAGAAAACATTCAGGCTTTCAAAAAATGTTTGTGTTTTCCTGAAATAGACCAGAATTTCAAAATTTGATCACAATTTCCAATAATGTTCAGAAAGTAAAAAAACAATTCTCATTTTTCCAAATTTGCTTGTGTTAATGGTCGCATTGGGCAGGGGCGCCGGCGAGCGGCGCTCCACCTTGACGCGCGAGGGCGGCGGCAAGATCCGCTCCTCCTTCACGCTGCGCTCGATTTGGATGCCGCGGTTGCGCGGCAGAGAGCTTGGAGGGGACGCGGGCTCTGGCTTCAACGGGAGGAGCATCCTCGGTGGCGGCACCGGGCCATTCAGGTGGAGGACGGAGCGACGGAGCATCATTTTCATCTGCTGCTCGTCCTTCTCGTCCATGGTGGCTTAAAGCGCGCCCTGGGTCACCGGCGCGGACTGCTGTTATGGCAGCTGGTCCTCGTCGGAGGAGGAGGAGGAGATGACGATCTCCTCCTTCGTCGAGAAGCCATCCACCAATGACGACGAAGGCCCCAGAGTTCGAGGGTGGCGGCGCCATGATCCTCCGAAGCCCATCCCGGAGCCGTCGCCTTCCCGCGCCGAGGCCCACGACTTGCCCACCATTGGAGTTGTGGAGGAAGAGGGGAGAGGAGGAGGATGAACGGAGCAATGCAGAGAGTGCACGGCGCTGGGGCACGGCTTATAATGCCTTGGCCAGGCCATACGAAAGGGCTGTCAGCCAATTCAGGCATAGTGGCCGGAGTTGGTTCCTAAGGATGTTGCGTCCGCGTTGAAGACGCGGCTCCCTAGAGGTCGCGTCGGTCTGCGTCGCCCTCTCATCCGGTCACATCAGGTGGCATCAATGTCGGCTGCTATCTGCTCTGGGCCAGCATTGATGTTGTGTGGGAAGCGGCGCGTGCAACCAGTTAGAGATATGGTACGTCCGATCTTCTGTTCGATGGAGGATATATTCTCGCGGTTGGGAGGTCCTAAAATCCTAGCTACGGGAATCTGCACCGACGATTTTCGCCAACTCTTTTTCCGCTGCTGCTATGAGTTGGTAATGATCAGATCAAACCGTGCATGCATCTTCTTCGGCATGTACACAGTATGGATTTTTTTTGTTTTCTACTACGTTTCTCTATAATATCAAAAACAATGTACGTGACAATTAAAAAAATGTTCATACAATGTAGGAGAATAAATTGTGAAACTCAAACAGAATGTTACTTACATTCAAAATGGCGTATGTCACATTAAAAAAATCCTACCAAGATTCAAAAATGTGGTAATGAGATTTTCAAAAAATGTTTATGCAATGTATAAAAATATTTACATTGTTTGAAAAAATGATTTTCTAATTTTAAAAAACATTGAACATGTATTCAAAAAAATGTTTCACATATATTTTAAAAATATATTCATAACATGTTTTTGTAAAATAATGTTAAATATGCATTTGAAAAAATGATAAATATACATAAAAGTATTTTACAGGTATACAAAAAATGTACGTAGACATGTGTTGGGAAAGGAAAAAAAGTAGAGATGTTTAAGAACGAAAAATGAAAGAAAACCGACCAACAAAAGCGAAGAAACAAAAATAGCAAGAAAGAAAAAATGAAATCAATGTATAAAGAAGAAAAAAATCGATCAAACTGAAAATAACGAAGAAAAAACTGTAGAAAACCAGAAAAAAAAAAAGAGAAAACGCGAATAAAGGACAAAATAAAACAAGAAGGAAAACACGAAGAGAAAACCAGACTGCACCGACAAAACAAAAACCAGACGCGAGATGACCAAAGGCTTCGCGCGATGACAGCTAATGGCGGCCCGCCTATAGGCGATTCCTATTAGGAATCGGTTTGGGCGAGACATAACCCTGGCGCATAGGATGGCCGAGGAAAATACAAAGGAAAAAAGAAGGACCAAGGAACCGTGCTATGCAAAACTCATGAAGGAATTGATCGCTGGAATTTCCTAAGGGACGCTCGCTGCGTCGAGTTCTCTAGGCTTCGCACAGAGGCGAGCGACTAGCGATGGCCCAGTTAGGAGATAGCGCAGGCGCTACCGCGTCCGGTTTTGGGAACCTTCCGGAGGGTTCCAGAATGGTTTTGGGAACCTTCTAGAAGGTTATTGAACCGGGTTTTCACTGGTTTTTTCTGTTTTTTTTTCTTTTCATTATTCGCTTTTCTGTTTCTTCATTTCATCTTTCAATTCCTTTTTCTTCTCTTTTTATTTTCTTTTTGTTCACATTTCAAATTATGTTTGGGAGTTTCAAAAATGTTCCCATTTCAAAAGTTGTTCACCAAATTCAAACAAATGTTCATGTTTTCAAATTTTGTTGCGAGTTTCCATAAATGTTTCCATTTAAGGAATTGTTCGCAAATTACAAAAAATGTTCAGGTTTCAATTTTTGTTCGCGAGTTTCAAAAAATGTATGCAAGTTTTAAAAACTGTTCATGTGTTCAAGTTTTGTTCGGGAGTTTGAAAAAATCTTCCCAGTTTTCAAATATGTTCGAGTATCCAAAATTTGTTTTTGAATTTGAAAAATGTTCGAGTTTTCAAAAAGAAACTTCCACGTTTTATATTTTTGGGAGATTTTATAACAATGTTCCCATTTCGAAAAAACTGTTTGCATTTCTCAAATTGTTGAGTTTTTACAAATCTTATTCACAATTTCTAAAAGTGTTCGCTGTTTCATACACCCTTCACGATTTGTTTCTCAAAAATGTTCACGCTTCCAAATTTTTTTGGAATTTTTCGAAATTGCTCTCCGTTTCAAAATATGTTCTCAAGAATCAAAAATTGTTCGCGCTTCCAAATTTGTTCAGGATTTTTCAAAATTGTTCTTTGTTTTAAATTTTTTCTCAAGACTCAAAAAATGTTCATGCTTCAAAAAATAGTCCGCGCTTCCAAATTTGTTCTCAAGATTAAAAAGTCGTTCGTGCTTTAAAAAATGTTCAAATTCAAAAAATGTTCAAGTTTCCAAAAAATGTTTGGGAAATTCTAAATTTGTTAGTTTTCATAAAAAAATTTCACTTATTCAAAAAATGTTCATGTCTCAAAATTTGTTCACAAATTCAAAAAACTGTCCACATGTTTAATTTTTTCACATATTCAAAAAATTGTTCCTGTTTCCAAAATTTGTTCACATATTCCAAAAACTACTGTAGTTTTGGAAATTTATTCACAATTTTTTTTAAATCACGTTTTCAAAACCCATTTCCCTAATTCCAAAATTGCTCCATTTTTGTAAAAATAGTTTAATTTTGAAAAATGTTCAGTTTTCCAGTTTTGTTATGGTTTTCAAAATATGTTTTGCTTTTATGAAAAGTAGTTCATATATATATATATTCACGTATTCAATTTTTTGTTTCTGTTTGCTTTTAAAAAATTTGAGTCCCGTAATAATGTTTGCGTTTGAAAAAAAGTTTCTTTTAAAAAAATTATGCTTCAAATTTTAAAAGAAGTTTTAATGTGGCGCAGATTATAGTTCATATACTCCGGGCTGCCATTGTACATACTGAACCTCAGTTACTACAGCGGTTACGTACTCGCTTCTCTGGCGGGAGGACTTGAGTAGGATCCTTTCTCGCTAGTTTTATTTTTTGGAATTTGGCGGACTGGTTTTTATTTTTTGCCGCTGCTAGCAGTTTCGTTAAGTGTGGTGCTACCAATGCTACAGAGTAATTTGCTTGACGTGGTGGCTAGCACGTAGCGTGTATATGTAGCAGGTCGCCGGTTTGAGTCCTATCGGTAGCGCGATCATTTTTTTGTGAATTTTACATTCCGCGCGAGACAGTGAATGGGCCGGTCCAGTCGCACGCCTCCTGTGCGTCGCGTGAGCTATTCGCCGTAAAATGCGGCGTATAGGAGTTCTCTTGATCGCTGGTCAGTCTGTTTGCAGGGGAGCAGGAATCCAGACTCCTATAACAGCGCCGCCCTACTGCTAAAAAATAAAAAACAGCGCCGCTCTCCGATTCCAAGCTCGCGGCCGGGATACCTACGGCTTAAATTCACTCCTTCCTTTTCTCAGACTACCCATAATGGGAGTAACATAGATGGTAACACCACACATATTTATATAAAATACATTATGTGATAAGCAATTAATGAAGAAAAAGAGGCATGTAGTAACATAGCTAGTTACTAGTACCATTAGTAACATCACACATACCAAGACAAGATGAGTCTATAACCTAATAAATGAAGTGTTGCATGACACCACACATATGTTACTCCCTCCGTCTAGGTGTGTAAGTCATCTTACAAAAACCAAATAATTCCAAAACACTTAGGCACGGTGCATTAACTTCTACCTCGTTTCTTATTTCTTGACATATCAATCAATAAGATATGTGGGGTGTGCATAATTTTAATGACTTGAGACTACCAAACACGACATGCAGTGGTTAGTTCATTGCATGCAATGCTATTAATTAGCAAATAAACATTAAGTTCTCTCGTTTTCCCCTCCTTCTTGGTCATGGTGCACAACCTAAGATGACTTACTCACCTAGACGGAGGGAGTACTCCCCATTGTAGAGGTAGTAACATAGACTAGTAACATATGCATGTTACTAGTCTAAGTTACAACCATTGTGGCTAGTCTCAACGATTATAAGACTCCCTCCTGTGTACTAGTTCAGCTGTGGGTGCAGTTCGTGCTGCGGGAGAAAAACTTTGCCATTCGTGCGGCGGACGTTCGAGCGCCGGGAAAACCACCACCGTGTCCACTGCAGCTTCTTCTTCCTCCTTTCTTCTTCAGTCTCTGTGAGAGAGAGAAGTACAGAGAGCTCCGGTAAGCGAGGGAGAAGGCCACGGCAACAACAATTGGTATTCAGAGCTTCGGTTCGGGCGATCACCGGCGACCATGGCGCTCGTCCCACATGGCGGCGGCGCGGGCGGATCGGTGTCGATGGCGATGCCGATGCTCACGCCGGACAACTACACGGTGTGGGCGATCAAGGTGCAGGCGATCCTCGACGCCCACACTCTGTGGGAGGCGGTGGCGCCGGGCGACGCGACGGTGAACGGGAAAAAGTGCAAGATGGTGCGCGCGATGATCCTCGGTGGGCTACCGGAGGACGTGCTGCTGCAGGTGGCGACGAAGCTCACCGCCAAGGAGGTATGGGACTCCCTGAAGGTGAGGTTCGTCGGCGCCGATCGGGTGCGCGGGGCAAGGCGGGCGACGCTGCGCGGGGAGTTCGATCGCCTGAAGATGGTGGACAGCGAGGTGCTGGATGCGTACGCCGGAAGGCTGGCAGGAATGACGGCGCGGTTCGCGAACCTCGGGGAGACGCTGGGCGACGCAGAGCTCGTGAAGAAGCTCCTGGACACGGTGCCCGATCGGCTGTTCCCCGTCGTCACCGGGATCGAGAAGTTTTGCGTCATCGAGGAGATGACCTTCGACGAGGCGCTCGGTGGCTGCGCGCGTTCGACGAGCGGGTTCGGCACCGTGGACAAGACGGCGGCGAGCGCAGCGGGGAGCAGCTCTCATGACGGCGGCGCAGTGGGCAGCGCGGGAGCATCGGCACGCCGGAGCTCGGGACGACGACGACGGCCGGAGCGTGGCGTCGGGCAACGGCGGCAACCGGCGCGGCCGCTGCTACGACTGCGCGAGCGCGGCCACTTCAAGAGGGAATGCCCCAAGCTGCGGAGGGCGCCGGCGGCGGAGCAAGCAATGTTGGCGGACGTCGGCGTCGAGGACGGCGGACTACTCTAAGCCATGGCTTAGGGGGAGTGTGTTGGGCAAATAAGCCACGGCCATGTACTGGGCATAGTCCGACTTGTGTCTAGGGTTAGTCTGACTAGTATCTAGGCTTAGTCCGGCTAGTGTACAAGTGCGTGCGTGTGCGGTGAGTGTGCTGGACGCGAGTCCGTCGCCGCGTGCAGTCCGTGGCAAGTGTGTGTGTGCGTGCGTGAGTCTGTTGACGAGAGTAGCGGGAGGTTGCGTAGCGATGGGTTGCAGCCGGCCGCGTAGGACGCGTTCGTGCGCGTCATGGGCACGCGCCGAGCTTGCGGTGTTGGAAATATGCCCTAGAGGCAATAATAAATAGGTTATTATTATATTTCCTTGTTCATGATAATCGTTTATTATCCATGCTAGAATTGTATTGATAGGAAACTTATACATGTGTGGATACATAGACAACACCATGTCCCTAGTAAGCCTCTAGTTGACTAGCTCGTTGATCAATAGATGGTTACGGTTTCCTGACCATGGACATTGGATGTCGTTGATAACAGGATCACATCATTAGGAGAATGATGTGATGGACAAGACCCAATCCTAAGCCTAGCACAAGATCGTGTAGTTCGTTTGCTCAGAGCTTTTCTAATGTCAAGTATCATTTCCTTAGACCATGAGATTGTGCAACTCCCGGATACCGTAGGAATGCTTTGGGTGTACCAAACGTCACAACGTAACTGGGTGGCTATAAAGGTGCACTACAGGTATCTCCGAAAGTGTCTGTTGGGTTGGCACGAATCGAGACTGGGATTTGTCACTCCGTGTAAACGGAGAGGTATCTCTGGGCCCACTCGGTAGGACATCATCATAATGTGCACAATGTGACCAAGGAGTTGATCACGGGATGATGTGAGTTACGGAACGAGTAAAGAGACTTGCCGGTAACGAGATTGAACAAGGTATAGGGATACCGACGATCGAATCTCGGGCAAGTAACATACCGATAGACAAAGGGAATTGCATACGGGATTGATTGAATCCCCGACATCGTGGTTCATCCGATGAGATCATCGTGGAACATGTGGGAGCCAACATGGGTATCCAGATCCCGCTGTTGGTTATTGACCGGAGAACGTCTCGGTCATGTCTGCATGGTTCCCGAACCCGTAGGGTCTACACACTTAAGGTTCGATGACGCTAGGGTTATAGGGAAAGTATGTACGTGGTTACCGAATGTTGTTCGGAGTCCCGGATGAGATCCCGGACGTCACGAGGAGTTCCGGAATGGTCCGGAGGTAAAGATTTATATATGGGAAGTCCTGTTTTGGTCACCGGAAAAGTTTCGGGTGATATCGGTAATGTACCGGGACCACCGGGAGGGTCCCGGGGGTCCACCAAGTGGGGCCACCAGCCCCAGAAGGCTGCGTGGGCCAAGTGTGGGAGGGGACCAGCCCCAGGTGGGCTGGTGCGCCCCCCCCACCAAGGCCCAAGGCGCATGGGAGAGTGGGAGGGGGCAAACCCTAGGTCCAGATGGGCCTTAAGGCCCACCCTAGTGGCGCCCCCCCCTCTCCTCCCCTTGGCCGCCCCCCTTGGATGGGATCTAGGGCTGGCCGCCTCCTCTTGGGGTGGGAACCCTAGAGGGGGCGCAGCCCCCTCCCCCCTATATATAGTTGAGGTTTGGGCTGCCCAAGACACACGAGAACGTCTCTCTTTCGGCGCAGCCCTACCCCTCTCCCTCCTCCTCCTCTCCCGCGGTGCTTGGCGAAGCCCTGCGGGATTGCCACGCTCCTCCATCACCACCACGCCGTCGTGCTGCTGCTGGATGGAGTCTTCCCCAACCTCTCCCTCTCTCCTTGCTGGATCAAGGCGTGGGAGACGTCACCGGGCTGCACGTGTGTTGAACGCGGAGGCACCGTTCTTCGGTGCTTAGATCGGAATCAACCGCGATCTGAATCGCTACGAGTACGACTCCTTCATCCGCGTTCTTGCAACGCTTCCGCATCGCGATCTACAATGGTATGTAGATGCACTCCCCTTCCCCTCGTTGCTAGATTACTCCATAGATTGATCTTGGTGATGCGTAGAAAATTTTGAATTTCTGCTACGTTCCCCAACAGTGGCATCATGAGCTAGGTCTATGCGTAGTTTCTATGCACGAGTAGAACACAAAGTAGTTGTGGGCGTCGATGTTGTCAATTCTTCTTGCCGTTACTAGTCTTATCTTGTTTCGGCGGCATTGTGGGATGAAGCGGCCCGGACCGACCTTACACGTACGCTTACGTGAGACAGGTTCCACCGACTGACATGCACTAGTTGCATAAGGTGGCTAGCGGGTGTCTGTCTCTCCCACTTTAGTCGGAACGGATTCGATGAAAAGGGTCCTTATGAAGGGTAAATAGAAATTGGCATATCACGTTGTGGTTTTACGTAGGTAAGAAACGTTCTTGCTAGAAACCTATACAAGCCACGTAAAAACTTGCAACAACAATTAGAGGACGTCTAACTTGTTTTTGCAGCATGTGCTATGTGATGTGATATGGCCAGAAGATGTGATGAATGATATATGTGATGTATGAGATTGATCATATTCTTGTAATAGGAATCACGACTTGCATGTCGATGAGTATGACAACCGGCAGGAGCCATAGGAGTTGTCTTTATTTTTTGTATGACCTGCGTGTCATTGAATAACGCCATGTAAATTACTTTACTTTATTGCTAAGCGCGTTAGCCATAGAAGTAGAAGTAATCGTTGGCGTGACAACTTCATGAAGACACAATGATGGAGATCATGATGATGGAGATCATGGTGTCATGCCGGTGACAAAGATGATCATGGTGCCCCGAAGATGGAGATCAAAGGAGCAAAATGATATTGGCCATATCATGTCACTATTTGATTGCATGTGATGTTTATCATGTTATGCATCTTATTTGCTTAGAACGACGGTAGCATAAATAAGATGATCCCTCACTAAAATTTCAAGAGACGTGTTCCCCCTAACTGTGCACCGTTGCGAAGGTTCGTTGTTTCGAAGCACCACGTGATGATCGGGTGTGATAGATTCTAACGTTCGAATACAACGGGTGTTGACGAGCCTAGCATGTACAGACATGGCCTCGGAACACATGCAAAACACTTAGGTTGACTTGACGAGCCTAGCATGTACAGACATGGCCTCGGAACACAAGAGACCGAAAGGTCGAACATGAGTCGTATAGTAGATACGATCAACATGGAGATGTTCACCGATGATGACTAGTCCGTCTCACGTGATGATCGGACACGGCCTAGTTTGACTCGGATCATGTATCACTTAGATGACTAGAGGGATGTCTATCTGAGTGGGAGTTCATTAATCAGATGAACTTCATTATCATGAACATAGTCAAAAGGTCTTTGCAAATTATGTCATAGCTGCTTTAGTTCTACTGTTTAAGATATGTTCCTAGAGAAAATTTAGTTGAAAGTTGGTAGTAGCAATTATGCGGACTGGGTCCGTAAACTGAGGATTGTCCTCATTGCTGCACAGAAGGCTTATGTCCTTAATGCACCGCTCGGTGTGCTGAACCTCAGCGTCGTCTGTAGATGTTGCGAAACATCTGACATACACGTTTTGATGACTACGTGATAGTTCAGTGCGTAATGCTAACGGTTTAGAATTGTGGCACCAAAGACGTTTTTGAAACGTCGCAGAACATATGAGATGTTCCGAAGACTGAAATTGGGATTTCAGACTAGTGCCCACGTCAAGAGGTATGAGACCTCTGACAAGTTTCTTAAGCCTGCAAACTAAGGGAGAAAAGCTCAATCGTTGAGCATGTGCTCAGATTGTCTGAGTACTACAATCACTTGAATCGAGTGGGAGTTAATCTTCCAGATGAGATAGTGATGGTTCTCCATAGTCACTGCCACCAAGCTACTAGAGCTTCGTGATGAACTATAACATATCAGGGATAGATATGATGATCCTTGAGCAACTCGCGATGTTTGACACCGCGAAAGTAGAAATCAAGAAGGAGCATCAATTGTTGATGGTTAGTAAAACCACTAGTTTCTAGAAGGGCAAGGGCAAAAGGGATACTTCATGAAACAGCAAATCAGTTTGCTGCTCTAGTGAAGAATCCCAAGGTTGAACCCAAACCCGAGACTAAGTGCTTCTGTAATGAGGGGAACGGTCACTGAAGCGGAACTACCCTAGATACTTGGTAGATGAGAAGGCAGGCAAGGTCGACAGAAGTATATTGGATATACATTATATGAATGTGTACTTTACTAGTACTCCTAGCAGCACCAGGGTATTAGATACCGGTTCGGTTGCTAAGTGTTAGTAACTCGAAATAAAAGCTGCGGAATAAATGGAGACTAGCTAAAGGTGAGATGACGATATGTGTTGGAAGTGTTTCCAAGGTTGATGTGATCAAGCATCGCATGCTCCCTCTACCATCGAGATTTGGTGTTTGCGTTGAACATGATTGGATTATGTTTATCGCAATACGGTTATTCATTTAAGGAGAATAATGGTTACTCTGTTTATTTGAATAATACCTTCAATGGTCTTGCACCTAAAATGAATCTCGATCGTAGTGATACACATGTTCGTGCCAAAAGATATAAAATAGTAATGATAGTACCACATACTTGTGGCACTGCCATTTGAGTCATATTGGTATAGAACGCATGAAGAAGCTCCATGTAGATGGATCTTTGGACTCACTCGTTTTTGAAAAGATTGAGACATGCGAACCATGTCTATTGGTATATATGCATGAAGAAACTCCATGCAGATGGATCGTTTGGACTCACTTGATTTTGAATCACTTGAGACATGCAAATCATACCACATGGGCAAGATGACTGAAAGGCCTCGTTTTCAGTAAGATGGAACAAGAGAGCAACTTATTGGAAGTAATACATTTTGATGTATGCAGTCCAATGAGTGCTGAGGCATGCAGTGGATATCGTTATGTTCTTACTTCACAGATGATTTGAGTAGATGCTGAGTGTATTTACTTGATGAAACACAAGTCTGAATTATTGAAAGGTTCAAGTAATTTCAGAGTGAAGTTGAAGATCGTCGTGACAAGAGGATAAAATGTCTGTGATATGATCATAGAGATGAGTATCTGAGTTACGAGTTTGGCACACAATTAAGACATTGTGGAAAGTGTTTCACAATTAATACCGCCTGGAACACCATAGTGTGATGGTGTGTCCGAACATCATAACTGCACCCTATTGGATATGGTGCATACCATGATGTCTCTTATCGAATTACCACTATCGTTTATGGGTTAGGCATTAGAGACAACCGCATTCACTTTAAAAGGGGCACCACGCAATTCCGTTGAGACGACACCGTTTAGAGAAACCTAAGTTGTCGTTTCTTAAAAGTTTGGGGCTGCGATGCTTATGTGAAAAAGTTTCAGGCTGATAAGCTCGAACCCAAAGCGGATAAATGCATCTTCATAGAATACCCAAAACAGTTGGGTATACCTCCTATTTCAGATCTGGAAGCAAAAGTAATTGCTTCTAGAAACGAGTCCTTTCTCGAGGAAAAGTTTCTCTCGAAAGAATTGAGTGGGAGGATGGTGGAGACTTGATAAGGTTATTGAACCGTCACTTCAACTAGTGTGTAGCAGGGCACAGGAAGTTGTTCCTGTGGCACCTACACCAATTGAAGTGGAAGCTTATGATAGTGATCATGAAACTTCGGATCAAGTCACTACCAAACCTCGTAGGACGACGAGGATGCGTGCTACTTCAGAGTGGTACGTGATCCTGTCTGAGATATCATGTTGTTGGACAATACTGAACCTACGAGCTATGGAGAAGCGATGGTGGGCCCATATTCCGACAAATGGTTAGAAGCCATGAAATCCGAGATAAATGGATCTTTAAGAAGAAGACGGACATGGACGGTAATGTTACCGTCTATGAAGCTCGACTTGTGGCAAAGAGTATTTCACAAGTTCAAGGAGTTGACTACGATGAGATTTTCTCATCCGTAGCGATGCTTAAGTCCGTCGGAATCATGTTAGCATTAGCTGCATTTATGAAATCTGGCAGATGGATGTCAAAACAAGTTTCCTTACCAGTTTTCGTAAGGAAAGGTTGTATGTGATACAATCAGAAAGGTTTTGTCGATCCTAAGGATGCTAAAAGGTATGCTAGCTCCAGCGATCCTTCCATGGACTAGAGCAAGCATCTCGGAGTCAGAATATACGCTTTGATGGAGTGATCAAAGTTTTTGGGTTTATACAAAGTTTGTTAGAAACTTGTATTTACAATAAAGTGAGTGGGAGCGCTACAACATTTCTGATAAGTATATGTGAATGACATATTGTTGATCCGAAATGATGTAAAATTTCTGGAAAGCATAAAGGGTTGTTTGAAAGGAGTTTTTCAAAGGAAGACCTGGATAAAGCTGCTTACATATTGGGCATCAAGATCTATAGAGATAGATCAAGACGCCTGATGATACTTTCAAAGAACGCACACCTTGACATGATTTTGAAAGAGTTCAAAATAGATCAGCAAAGAAGGAGTTCTTGGCTGTGTTACAAGGTGTGAGTATTGAGTAAGACTCAAGACCTGACCACAGCAGAAGAGAGAGAAAGGACGAAGGTCGTCCCCTATGCTTTAGACGTAGGCTCTACAGTATGCTATGCTGTGTACCGCACATGAAGTGTGCCTTGCCATGAGTTGGTCAAGGGGTACAATAGTGATCCGGGAATGGATCACATGACAGCGGTCGAACTTATCCTTAGTATGTAGTGGACTAAGGAATTTTCTCGATTATGGAGGTGAAAAGGAGTTCGTCGTAAAGGGTTACGTCGATGCGAACTTTGACACTAATCCGGATGACTCTGAGTAGTAAACCGGATTCGTATAGTAGAGCAATTATTTGAAATGGCTCCAAATAGCGCGTGGTAGCATCCACAAGATGACATAGATATTCGTAAAGCACACACGGATCTGAAAGGTTCAGACCCGTTGACTAATAACCTCTCTCACAAGCATAACATGATCAAACCAGAACTCATTGAGTGTTAATCACATAGAGATGTGAACTAGATTGTTGACTCTAGTAAACTCTTTGGATGTTGGTCACATGGTGATGTGACCTATGAGTGTTAATCACATGGTGATGTGGACTAGATTATTGACTCTAGTGCAAGTGGGAGACTGTTGGAAATATGCCCTAGAGGCAATAATAAATAGGTTATTATTATATTTCCTTGTTCATGATAATCGTTTATTATCCATGCTAGAATTGTATTGATAGGAAACTCAGATACATGTGTGGATACATAGACAACACCATGTCCCTAGTAAGCCTCTAGTTGACTAGCTCGTTGATCAATAGATGGTTACGGTTTCCTGACCATGGACATTGGATGTCGTTGATAACGGGATCACATCATTAGGAGAATGATGTGATGGACAAGACCCAATCCTAAGCCTAGCACAAGATCGTGTAGTTCGTTTGCTCAGAGCTTTTCTAATGTCAAGTATCATTTCCTTAGACCATGAGATTGTGCAACTCCCGGATACCGTAGGAATGCTTTGGGTGTACCAAACGTCACAACGTAACTGGGTGGCTATAAAGGTGCACTACAGGTATCTCCGAAAGTGTCTGTTGGGTTGGCACGAATCGAGACTGGGATTTGTCACTCCGTGTAAACGGAGAGGTATCTCTGGGCCCACTCGGTAGGACATCATCATAATGTGCACAATGTGACCAAGGAGTTGATCACGGGATGATGTGAGTTACGGAACGAGTAAAGAGACTTGCCGGTAACGAGATTGAACAAGGTATAGGGATACCGACGATCGAATCTCGGGCAAGTAACATATCGATAGACAAAGGGAAGTGCATACGGGATTGCTTGAATCCCCGACATCGTGGTTCATCTGATGAGATCATCGTGGAACATGTGGGAGCCAACATGGGTATCCAGATCCCGCTGTTGGTTATTGACCGGAGAACGTCTCGGTCATGTCTGCATGGTTCCCGAACCCGTAGGGTCTACACGCTTAAGGTTCGATGACGCTAGGGTTATAGGGAAAGTATGTATGTGGTTACCGAATGTTGTTCGGAGTCCCGGATGAGATCCCGGACGTCACGAGGAGTTCCGGAATGGTCCGGAGGTAAAGATTTATATATGGGAAGTCCTATTTTGGTCACCGGAAAAGTTTCGGGTGATATCGGTAATGTACCGGGACCACCGGGAGGGTCCCGGGGGTCCACCAAGTGGGGCCACCAGCCCAGAAGGCTGCGTGGGCCAAGTGTGGGAGGGGACCAGCCCCAGGTGGGCTGGTGCGCCCCCCCCCCCCACCAAGGCCCAAGGCGCATGGGAGAGTGGGATGGGGCAAACCCTAGGTCCAGATGGGCCTTGAGGCCCACCCTAGTGGCGCCCCCCCTCTCCTCCCCTTGGCCGCCCCCCTTGGATGGGATCTAGGGCTGGCCGCCTCCTCTTGGGGTGGGAACCCTAGAGGGGGGCGCAGCCCCCTCCCCCCCTATATATAGTTGAGGTTTGGGCTGCCCAAGACACACGAGAACGTCTCTCTTTCGGCGCAGCCCTACCCCTCTCCCTCCTCCTCCTCTCCCGCGGTGCTTGGCGAAGCCCTGCGGGATTGCCACGCTCCTCCATCACCACCACGCCGTCGTGCTGCTGCTGGATGGAGTCTTCGCCAACCTCTCCCTCTCTCCTTGCTGGATCAAGGCGTGGGAGACGTCACCGGGCTGCACGTGTGTTGAACGCGGAGGCGCCGTGGTTCGGCGCTTAGATCGGAATCAACCGCGATCTGAATCGCTACGAGTACGACTCCTTCATCCGCGTTCTTGCAACGCTTCCGCATCGCGATCTACAATGGTATGTAGATGCACTCCCCTTCCCCTCGTTGCTAGATTACTCCATAGATTGATCTTGGTGATGCGTAGAAAATTTTGAATTTCTGCTACGTTCCCCAACATGCGGATCGTGGCCGTTGGAGAGTGGAACGTGGCGTCGTACGTGCGCGTACGCGTATGAGACTCCCTCATGTGTACTAGTTCAGCTGTGGGTGCAGTTCGTGCTGCGGGAGAAAAACTTTACCGTTCGTGCGGCGGGCGTTCGAGCGCCGGGAAAACCACCACCGTGTCCACTGCAGCTTCTTCTTCCTCCTTTCTTCTTCAGTCTCTGTGTGAGAGAGAAGTACAGAGAGCTCCGGCAAGCAAGGGAGAAGGCCACGGCAACAACAAACCGGTACGGAAGGTGGTGGTCGAGCATCTCCAAGACAACTCCTATGACCGACCTGGCGGGACCCAGCGACAATGGCGCCCCTGGACGTTGTGCTCTTTGTTCAAAGTGCTGCGTCTATGAGGCCCCCCCTTCCTTCAGCCTTGGCTCCAAAGGGAAACCTCAGATCCACAGGATCGGGTGATGAAGGAGTCTTCTTCCTCCTTGGGGGCATCATCTCGGAGCCGGCTATGACCTGGAGACTGGTGGATGTCAGGATCTTGGCCGTGTGGTTTGCTAAGGTGGCCATTTAGGGGCGTTGATTGCTGTTTGGCAACGATAATGGCGTCGAGAGGAGCTTGGGTCGCGGCTCGGGCTCAGGCAGTCAATTCTTTCCGATGTGTCAAAGGTGCTCTTCTGTGGGTTGTTTGGTCGAGGTGGTGATGATGATTGGCACTCGGTCGTCGTTTGCGGTGGGCATGGTCATTGAAAGTCCAGCATATTTCCCTTGCAATGCTCGTCGTCAAAGTCAGAGTTGTCAGTTGTTCGTGCGTGTGGTCATCTGGTGGCATGTGGCATCATGGTTTCTGTGCAGCTGTTTGCGAGTTGGCTTCGATGATGGATCTCTGTGGTGAAGTCTGAGTCGCTTGTCCGGACAAACGGTGATGGCAATGACGCTCGCGGCTCCTAGACAGATGTCTTTTCCTCTTTGCAGCTCTGTGTATAATGTCGGTGGCCAGGTTGGCCGGTGGTGCCCATTTTTGTGGGCTGGGTTGTATCGGGTTTTGCTCGATTTTCCGCCAATTTACTAGGCAACTCTCGCTCTCTTCTTAATCAATGAAAATGGCAAGTCTTTTACCTCGTTTCAACAAAAGATAGTCTTAATAGACCTGCCCTCCGGCACTCACAATTCCGCAGCGCACATCAACCACATCTGCATAGGTCTTCTCTGCTCTTCATTGGATCCAAATATGGGAGAGTACTCAGGCAGGAGCTTAGAAGAAGGGGAAACATTTATGGAAGATGATTTGGAGCATTCGGGTGCTCCACCCCCTATATGAATATTAAATTCAAAAAACAAAGCAGGAAAAATAAAAAAAATCTGAATTTTGGGGATATCAAATCTGGGTGCTCAATCTACTCCCATGTGAAGTTTCATAAAAAAATACCAGGAAACGTATTCTCAAGTAAAAATGACAACAAATTTCTATGTATGAAAAAAAACTCTTTAGATGGATCGTAGGTTAGACTGTATTTTTTCTTCGCCACGGATATATTTTTTGGTATTTTCACGAAACATTCACACAGGAGTAGACCGGGTACCTAGGTTTGATATCCCTAAAATCCAGTTTTTTTAGTTTTCCTAATATTTTTTGAATTTTATATTCATATAGGGGGTGGAGCACCCAAGTGCTCCTGTGTATTACTGTATTTCCACCTTCACTTCATGGCGTGTATTCTTGTTTGTGCTGACTTTGCCTGCTGCAGCCTGCGGATCAAGCCACCTATATATTGACTGCTTTTGTTCCCTGTATTAACTATTTTTATGCGGCTTGTTTTATTACATGGCTCCAAAAAAGTATTAGTCTGGTAGTGATAAAAGGATAGATGAACTGGTAGAATCGCAGAAAGGATCAATTGCTAAGTTTTTCAAAACTAGTCATTCTTCTAGGGATTCTTTGCGATAGGCCATAGTAAATGTCAAAGAGAAAACATTTGAGAGTGTTGATGCTGCTGATGATGATATCATTATATCAATGTGGGTGATAATAATTCTAGTGAGCATGAAAATCTAGCTCATTCACCATATTCACAAATACCGTGTGTCGATGAACGACAACCATTCATTGTTTATATTTTTTATCCACGAAACTCGGGCAGTCTGCTTTTCTTTTCTTTTGAGGTGTGGACAGTCTGCTAGATGATAAGGTTAGGGATATTTTAGTTGAGAAGGGTCCTGTAAGAGAAAAGAATATTGTGTTCTGATCCAGGAACAAATGTAAGTTCATGCATTAACTTTATATCTCATGGTAACACAAAAGTTTTCCGTAGCAACCAGTTTTGCCAGGGTTATCTGGAGCTATATTGTTTCATCAATCAACATATACTATGTGCTCAATATTTACTTTACTTTAAAAAAAATAGCTTTTGTGTGTTAAGAAGCGCGAGTGCTATATCTTGCATTCAGCGAAGTGGAAAGATAAGCGCTACAGTAATCAGGCCGGCCCTTTAACACGCACCTAAAAGATAAAATAGAGAAGAAAAAGGTGAGCCGTCCAAGAGTCGATCCAACGATATCCTGGTTGAGAGACTGCATTGCTAGGCACTAGGTTAAGATTCCATTAGTGATAGATTCAACGGTGCGGTCCACTTGAAGGAAAAGAGCCGGTATTTCATAGATTTTCCCAGATTTTTTTAATTTTATTTTTCTTTGCGAGAAAACTTCCGATTTATTCATCTTCAATTATGGCAGTACAACGAACACTAGAAATAATAAAAATTACATCCAGATCCGTAGACCGCGACGACTACAAGCACTGAAGCGAGCCGAAGGCGCGCCGCCGTCATGGCCCCTCCCTTGCCGGAGTCGGGCACAACTTGTTGTATTAGACCGTCGGGAAGTCGTCGTGCTAAGGCCCCATAGGACCAGCGCACCAGAACAGCAACCGTCACCGATGAAGAATAACGTAGATCGAAAGGATCTAACCCGAAGACACACGAACATGGACGAACAACAACCAGATCCGAGCAAATCCACCGAGGATAGATTCGCCGGAGACACACCTCCACACACCCACCAACGATGCTAGATCCACCATCGGAACGAGGGCTAGGCGGGGGACCTTTATTCCACCTTCAGGGAGCCGCCGCCGTCTCGTCTTCTGAGCAGGACACAAACCCTAACAAAACTCGAAGGAAGAACTAACAACGAAGCCCTCCCGCCGGCCCTTGCCAAGATCCACCGTGCCCCCATGGCCCTAAGGCGACTGGAGACTAGGCGGACTTCCGGCGCCGCCGGCGAGAGGCACGAACCCTAGATTTGTTTTGGAGGAGGAGGAGGAGAGGATATCTCTGTCCGCTGGACTAATTTTATTTAATCAGTTTTATTTCTTTTTTCTTTTTTCCTTTTTTTTCTTTTTTTCTTCGCTTTTCTGTTTTTCATTTTTCTTATTTGTTTCTTTGGTTTTATTTTTTCCTTTTCTTTTATCTTTGGTTTCTTTTGTTTCTTTTCAGTTTTCATTTTTTGGTTTTCTTTGTTTCTTTTGGTTTTCGTTCTAAGTTTTATATATGTCAACAAGATTGTTCTAATACACGTTTAACAATTTTCCAATACAAACTTAACATTTCTATAATATATGGTCAACATTTTTTGTATACATATTTTTTAGCATTTTTCAAATACAAGATTTTTTTAATTACATGTTCAATATTTTTTCTGTACACTTTTAGCAATATTTTTAAATGCTTCATAAACAGTTTTCAAATAAAAATATTAATATTTTTTGAATACATGGTCAACATATTTTCTATACACATTAAACATTTTCCAAACGCCTGGTTAACATTTTCCAAACACTTATTAAAAAAATTAAAATTCTTGATTAACATAATTATTTACATGATCAAATATTGTCATTATTTTCTTAATACATGGTCTATATTTTTCTGTACAAATTTAACATTTCCCAGATGCTTTATTAACATTTATATATATGATAAAAAATTTAACATTTTTTAATGCATGATCAAACAAAATTCTAGACACGTTCAAGATTTTCTAAAAAGTTGATTAACATTTTTCAACTGTTTTTTGGAGTGCCTTTTGTAATTCACAACCATTTTATTTTATGGTCTATAGTGATGTTATTCATCACCCAGGGTGCAGAATAAGTTAATCTTCACCCGAGGTAATCTTACAATCACTTCATAATTAAATTACATTTGAAATTGAAATAATTACATTTCTATTAATTCACTACGTAAAATTTGGTATAAGAAAATAAAAATATAGGTCATAAGACAAGAAAATTTGGAGTTTATGTATATTTTACACTATATTTTTATGTTTGTAATTTTACATAATATAAAATATTTTTTATGGCGATTATATATTTTCTTACGGTCTCTTTTTACGTGAGAAATAAGATAAAACTTACGGAACGTAAAATTACAGTGCATTGGTGGTAAAATAGACGGGGGGTGAAGAATAACTATTCCTCACCCAGTGTAGTGATGCTATTCATCACCCAGGGTGCAGAATAAGTTATTCTTCACCCGAGGTAATCTTACGATCACTTCATAATTAAATTACATTTGAAATTCAAATAGTTACATTCCTATTGATTCACTACGTAAAATTTGGTATAAGAAAATAAAAATATAGGTCATAACACAAGAAAATTTGTAGTTTATGTATATGTTACACTATATTTTTACGTTTGTAATTTTACATAACATAAAATATCTTTTACGGCGATGATATATTTTCTTACGGTCTCTTTTTACATCAGAAATAAGACAAAACTTACGGAACGTAAAATTACTGTGCATTGGTGGTAAAATAGAGGGGGATGAAGAATAACTATTCCTCACCCAGGGTGACGAATAGTCAATCCCTATAATGTGTGTGTATATATATATATATATATATATATACTTAGAATATTTTGAAGTATAAAAAAGTAAAATAAAATAAAAAAGAAAACATAAACAAGCTTGTGTGGCCTCCCGCGTGCGGGTTGTTCTTGTCTTGCCCTTGGGCCTCGTATATCTGTGGGCCGGTCCTAACCAACAGAAGGGAAGAACAACTACTCCCTCTGCCGCCAGCCGCAGGCGATCACCGGGGCTCAACCCTGGCTGCTCCTCCGCCCCACCTCCTTCTCTCCCCTACCTCTCTATGCCTGCCACCCGACCATGCTCCACGACCCCGCCGGCCAGTGGCCGCCTCGAGATGCGCTCGGCCACACATGACGGAGCACCCATGCGACTTTCCCATGGCACGCGGCAGCGACCCCGGGAAGCTCCCCATGGTGCGCGGCGGTGACCCTTGGCAGCTCCACTGGCGCGTGCTGGCGACTCCAAGCAGCGACCCTTGGCGGCTCCAACGGCGCATGGCGGCGACCCGGGATGGCGCCCCATGGCACGCTGCGAGGACTCCAAGTGGCTCCCATGGCGCGCTACGGCGACTCCAGGCGCTGACCACGACTGGAGGATAGCCGGGGAAGGAGGCGTTGGAGATGGCCAACATCGGCCGGGATTTACAAGGCCCATTTACTTTTTGAAAATGTTTGCATGGGCCTGATTACTTTTTTAAAACGCTTGCAGGGACTGATTGCTTTTCAAAATTTTTGTGGGGATTATTCTGTTAAAAATGAGGATATATTTGTAAATTTTAAGAGAAATGGGGGATTGAAGAAATTTTTTACAAGAGATTTTTTTGTTATAATATGAGGAAGATACATGTGGGCCCACATGTAAGTTAACGGTCAAACAAACGGTTCTCTTACATGCGGAAACCAACTGTCATAAACCTGGTCAAATGTTAACCAGTCAGTCATTTGGGATTTTTGAAACAGCAAACCACTGATATGGTCGGTATCTGCGACAAACAAAAATATGCTAGTATTTTAAAACACTAAGCTGAAAAGTGATAGTTTTATACTATTCACTTTGATGTACGACATGTCATAGTCTGATGTCGAGCTAGCCACCATTCAGAACCGTGCACCGACGCCTCCTTCTCCGATGATCCGGCCAGACTGGGCCACCGATAAAGACTAGATGGCCTTAGCAGTGAGATCGGTATTATGTCTGACTAACCGCCGGTTACATGCTGTTTGAGTTGGTGCAGAGCTGGCATGATTATTTCTGTTTTTTCTTGGTTTGAAACCGACTTTGCTAGACTAAGTGGCTGAGCTAGGTCGTGCTGGCATCACATGCGTCCCTCGCTTAGAGCCGTTCCTATCTTCTATGATTGGAGTAAAGTCAACGTTGTTTGCTTATATCAATATAGGTTGGCAACCAACAAGCCGTTTACCAGGCAACAACCTCGGCCAGGATGCATCTAAAGCTAGGCAAGGTTGCTGCTGCTCATCGCCGAAGAGCAAACACCTCCGTCGACTCCCTTCGATCTTTCTCCAGGTTAGTGCTACATGCGCAATCTTGCTTATTTACTTACACGTTGCACAACGTAAATCATTCATGGGGATGATGGACGGAAAATATAGTTAGTGGTTACTGTTGAAACGAGCTTTCAATCATATGCATGTGGTTGGCGTATATAGTTTCAATCTTTGCTCTTTCCTCTTTTCATTGATAAGTTCGTGTAAACAAAGGATCCACGGCAATTGATGCATACTCGAGCATAGCAAAGAAGAACGTCGCGGATAGGCCGGGGTGGCCATCAAGATGGATTACAACAGTATGTATTCTAGATTCTTCCTCCTTTTTGAAAAAAAAGTATTCAGATTTGAGAAAATGATAGACATTTTTCCGAAGGATAAAAAGCTGGTAGTGGCACATATGGAGATGTATACATGGTACAACTAATATTTGTAGAATTGTTTCTCTAGTTTTTAAATTGATGAGACCAGCGTTGGCTAAAATCTACACAGTGGCATTATCCCTTGATTTGAAGCGTTTTGGTGCTTCGGGGTTTGTGGGGTCGTTACGGGCCTGTTTGTACGTGTATGTTGTTTAGTTTTATTCTCTTTCTCTTTTTACTTTTTATTTTTTTCACATTTTAATTCATTAGCTCTTATTAAAATATGTGAACGTTAAAACATGATCAGTTTCAAAATTTCACATTTTTAAATTCAAGGTATTTTTGCATTTCACTTTCACTTTTAATGTTTGCGAATATTTTATAAAAGTGAAACATTATTTAATATGTGAATATTTTGTTGAAATCCATGAATATATCTTAAGTTCATGAAATTTTTCTAAAATTCTTAGTTTTTTAAATTTGATTTTAAAAATCCTTGAACATCTTTTAACTCGACTAAAATTTTCAAATTAAAAAATAGCCGATTTTTTCTGAGCTAGTAGTGATGCGAGCGGAAAAAACATTAAACAAGCATGAGGAAAGAGAGCCAAGCTGAGCGAAGGAGAGCTTTGTGTGCCGTCCCATGTTAGCATTATACCAGCAATTCTATTGTTTTAGCAAAGGAGAGTGATTTCAACACAGTACATGAGTGCATAATGGGGAAGAGACTGCTGTGAATGGGTTTCATTGTGTATGCTTGATTCTTTTTTTGAGAAATTTTCTGAAGCAAGGATTATGAGGACTTAAATTATAAGAAGTTTGACAACTGAGACCAATGGGCCTAGATCTTCCTTAGGACTGAGAAGAGGAGATGATTTTCAGCTTCTGAGTATGCAGGGCCAACGGCTCGAGAAACATATTACAACTAAAGATTCCTGTTTTGAAATGTAAGGCGTGGTTAGATTTCTGTAAGAGAAAATTTTGACAAAGAATTACTCTAGTAATACCTTAGTTTATGTGATATAAATTTTAAGTTTTTTTAGAGGAAAACTTCTGACCTATTCGTCTTTAATCATGTCAGTACAACAAACACCGGAAATAGTAAGCATTACATCCAAATCAATAGACCATGTAGCAACGAATACATGCATTGAAGCGAGTTGAAGGCGCCACCATCATCGCCCCTCCCTTGCCGGATCTGGGAAAAACTTGTTGTAGTAGACAGTCGGGAAGTCCCCGTGCTAAGGCCCCAAAGGACCAGCGCACCAGAACAACAACTGTCGGCAATGAAGAGTAGCGTAGATCAGAAGGATCCAACCTGAAGACACACGAACGTAGAAGAACGACGACCAGATCCAAGCAAATCCACCAAGGACAGGTCCGCCGGAGACACACCTCCACACGCCCATCGACGATGCTAGACGCACCATCGGGACAGCGGGGAGGCTGGGAGAACCTTATACTATCTTTAGGGAGCCGCCGCCGTCTCATCTCCTTGAGCAGGACACAAACCCTAATAAAACTCGAAAAAATATCCAAAAACGGAGCCCTCCTAATGGCAAGGGCCATGATCCACCGCGTCCACATGTCCCGAAGGACATAGGAGATGAGGTGGATGGGCGGCGCCGCCGGTGGGAGGAAGAGGAATCATAAGATTTTATTTTTGGAGAGGAGGCGACTGCATAGGATACAGTTCGTCACACGATATAAAATTAAGTTCATTAGTAAATACTGAAACAAATCTAGTGATACCAATTTCGTGCCATATAAACCACATAATAACACACTAATTCCCCGCCAAAATAAAATAAAAATATGAACACACTTTTATTTGGTTAAAGTCATCTCTTCAGTAAATCCATTAGACCTATATCTTGAAACAGAGGAAGTACTAAAAATGAATTTTACTCTCCCGAGAAAAGGATTTGCACATATACATTTTTTTAGAACGAAGGCTCACGAAGAGCCCCGCTTTGAATTAACAAAGCCATTAACCGACCAGGATCACAACCCCAAAACAAAGCAAATACCAAAAGGCGAATGAGAGGAAGATCATGTGCCACCAAAAGGCATGCCACCGCCACAACACCTGGCGCACACCTACATCAAAGTTGAACAACCAACCTTGTTCCCTAAACAGTGCCTTCAAGAAGGTTACGATGCCAAGAGTGTCACCGGCGCCTACTAGGATTGGGGTTTTCTCCCGGGAAGCAAAGGGGAAGGAGATGGGATAAATTTACCGGATAGGCGCCTCCAGGAAGGTGAGCGGCTCCCATGGGCGTCACTACTGTCGAAGCCAACAAGGCTGGCTTGAGATTCCTTGTGATCTAACATTCCCGTCACCAGAACTCACCCATCGAAGGACCGGAACAAACCAGTGTTTGGGGGGGGCCCCACCTCTGCGCCCTGGCCTGCATCCTTCGGAGAGCTCGCCATCAACACGGCCGAGAGCAGAGGCCCGTCTAGCGCCACCTTGCGCCCCTCCACCACCTTCATCGATAGCGCCTCGGGCTTGGCCGACGACTACCTTAGGTGGCAGCGTTGGGAGACTGAGGGGGAGGAGGGAGGCGACGGTGCATCTGGGCTTTAGTCCCAAACAAGTTAGGGTAGGCTAGAGGTGAAGCACATAAGATCTCGCGACCAACTCATGGCTCCGGCACATGGATAGCAAGCTTCCACGCACCCCTGTCCATAGCTAGTTCCTTGGTGATGCTCCAATCCTTCAGGTTTCTCTTAACGAACTCCTCCGACCTCTCTTGACATCCTCCGCACGCTTTAGCTGTCCACTATGAACTGGAGCTTCTGGAGGTCTGCACTAAATATGCTCAAACCATCTCAGACAATGTTGGACAAGCTTCTCTTCAATTAGTGCTACCCCAACTCTATCTCGTATATAATCATTCCGAACTCTATCCTTCCTCGCGCGGCCACACATCCATCTCAACATACGCATCTCCGTCACACCTAACTGTTGAACATGTCGCCTCTTAACCGAGATGGCAACACGATGGGGAGATTTTCTGCACATACACATTTTAGATTAACATAAGGCTATGATTAGGAGATATAAATCCCAGTAGACTGTGTTGTGCAAATGTAGCATACACCCCTTCGAGAACGGGTCTGGCTCAACATGTTTTCATTTTCCGTTTCTACCCTTTTTTCATGCAGTTAAAAAACAAATTCGCCATTTTGTTCATTTCATTTTTTACATTTTGTTGCCTCATTTATTTTTTGTATTTCTAATTTATACTGTATTTTCTTATGTGCATTAATATTTTCTATAAATAATTTTTTTATTCAATATAGGCCCATTTGTTTTTTAATAGACAAATATATTTTTACCAGTTAAGTAAGACATAAGTTATTTGCCATTTATCTATTCTGTGATTTCACAAATATATGTTCCATGCAGGGATTAACTATTCGTCACCCTAGGTGAGGAATAGTTATTCTTCACCCCCCTTTATTTTAACATCAATGCATCATAATTTTGCATTCCGTAAATTTTGTCTTATTTTAGACGTAAAACTAGAATGTAAGAAAATATATAGTCGTTGTAAAAAATAATTTATCTTACGTAAAATTGCAAATGTAAAAATATAATGTAAAGTGTACATAAAATGCGATATTTTTGGTCTTATGACCTATTTTTTTTCTTATGCCAAATTTTACGCAGTGAATCAATATGAATATAACTATATCTATTTCAAATGTAATTTATTTATGAAATGATCGTAAGATTATCTTGGGTGAAGAATAACTTAGTCTGCTGCCTGGGTGATGAATAGGCTTTCATATAATCAATATTATTTTATGAAATAAGAGTACATTTCCGTTGAGAATATCTACATTTGCTCAGAAATATTTGTTCATTTATAATTTTCTTTCCACTTTATTTTCCTATTTATTCATTATATTTATATTTCTTAATTTTTTCCTTTCATTTCATTGTTTGCAAGAGTCACAGACATTAGATTTCATGCAGATGCTTGAACATGCATGGACGTTTCTTATCTAATACGTGAAAATCATTTGTGGCATGAGTTATTCTTTTACTTTAATTTTTCTTCACCATTTTCATGACTTCTTTTAGTTTTTGCTGGTTGGCAAAACATGACTCGTGTTTATTGTCAAAACATAGGAACATTCTTATTTTCTATACATGAATAAATGTCACAAAATATATGAACAGGGCTAAAGTAAATAAACTTATAATTAAATTTTAAATGGGAAAGTTAACATGAAAATAAAAGATTAGAAAAAAAGATACACCGAAGAAATTAGAAGGAAAAATAAAACAAAAACAATCTAGGGATATGGGCCAACCTAATGGGCCGACCCATGTACCAATGCTGCATGCGTCCCTCATGTATTTTGCGCTACCATCCCCCCCCCCCCTTCCCCCCTAAGGGACCCTCAATGCAGTTACTTTGGTGTTTCGGCCAGGCCCATGATGAGGGGTAGGGTCTTTTTCCCATTTTGGTTTACGGTCTCATCTGTTTATTTCCTTTCCTATTTTATTTTTTTACTTTCTTTCTCTCTTTTACATTTTTTCAAGTTACATTCTAGTTATAATTATTTCCCACCTTTGCCTTTGTTTTCATATTCTTTTGTTTCCTTTTGCTTTTTTTTTGACACATCACTATAGGTAAAGCACCCCACAATTTTAAAACTTTATTTCAATAATAAGAATATAATATGCACAAGGTTACTAGAAGTAACCAAAGAAAGGGGGAAAATGTACAAAATAAAGAAAGGTTACAACTCCGGGGGGGGGGGGGGGGCACCTAACAAGCTCATCCTTAATCCTACCTTTAATTATATAGTAGAGCAAAGAGATATCATGGATGAAGGCACCTCTCCATCTGTTAATGCTTGGTCTATGATGCTTAAAAACCTTAGCATTACTAATGAACGAGATGTTCCAGCAAGCAATGAAAACCACCTCAGCACAAAAAACTGCTTTCCTAATTAACTACGTATCCTTTTTCTTTTGTGTCAAGTACATTAGTTTTCCATTTTTTTCTCTTTTTAACTTCTACATGGACATCTTGAGCAAAATACAACAATTTTATAAAAAACATGGATATTCATTCTTTAATATGTGAACATTTTGTAAGTGAATTGTGCTTTCATAAATGTGGAAACACTACTTTTTAAGTATTTTATTGCAAGTATTATTTTTTGACACAAGAGTAATTGATATACTTTTTGTTCTCTACTTTTGTGACTTACATTTTTTCTAAGTATCTCTTTTCTTTGTATTATTTCTAGTTTCTCAGTGTGCTGTGTTTAACAACTGAAACCATGTTGTACGTGTATCTGTCAAATAGAACATGAATGCATGGTTGGGCTAACTTTGCTAAAAAGAAAGTGTTTATGCACCAGTAAAAATATATTTATGCTTATACGTAATAATGTTTAGGAATTTACATGAAGAAACTAATAATGTTGAAGCATAAAAGACTTTGGCGGTGTTTTGTTAGGCTTAAATTTGTCTTTTTGAGTTTGGCTTATAAGTATGAAAAAAACACCTATATTTGTGCTTTCAGCTTTGGACTGGATACCTTTACATTAAGGTATAAGTTAAAGCCAACGCTGAAAGCACAAACTAGGTTCTTTTTTGGTTTATAAGCCAAAATCCAAAATTCAAATTTTAATTCTGAGTGGGGCTACTTTTTTTTTTGATATTTAACTGTTAGAAAATTCATCGTCTAGTTTCCAAAAAGAAAACAAATATGTGTATAGAAATGGGCCAGCTTTTTTGCTTTGGTTTTTGGGCCGGAATTTTTTCTTCATGCGTAGACTATGAATCGTCAAACATTTTATGGACAAATAAGAAACATTGTTATTGTGTCCATGCAAAAAAATCGAATATCATTTTTTTTCATTATACCGGGCTCCTTGGAGCCTGCTGCAAAACATCTCACGCATAGATATTGTCATAAGTCAAGCTTTGTATTTGTTGGGTCAAGTTTATAATGCAAAATATCAACATCAACAATATACACGCACGGGCTTACTTGATACTTCAAAGTTTATGGAGAAAATATATATATGATGTTTTACCAACTTTATAAGTATCTTTCTAGAGGAGCTTAATTAACATTTCAATATCACAAGCAGGTAACTGAAAACTTGATGAAAAGATTGCATGCAATGTGCATGTATTTATCACAGGAAATGAGCATTTGACGAGTGTGTACATGTGTTGAGATTGCATTGACATGTGTGCACACTTATCCCAAAAGTATGGCATGTATACAAAATATATGTTGTCCATTAACTGAAGAAACTATACACTAAGGTACGTGCCTACGCCTCATTGTCATAAGAATTCAAATCATATAGTGACAGTGAAAGCATGTGCAACTTATGATAATTATCTTCCTATGTACAAATTTATTGTATCCTTTGTTGTCTACATCATATTATGGTATATTAGTTCATGAATGGCCCTGCTTGCGATGTTGCTTCTAGCAGTTGTGGGAGCCATCTGATTTGAAGTACTGTGTGGTGGTTGTGTGTGTCTAGTTTGGTCTTAGTTTGCAATGCAGGAACATACAAGCACAAAAATAGTAAAATCATCAGAACTAAGATGCCATGTATATGAATTCTTACAAGAAGCAAAATCACATGACTAGTTTAATGGTTCCTTTGATTTATAGGATAGGGCAAACTAAGGATTGCCATGCCTTCCGATCTGTATACTGTTGAATTGGGACAAATATGTGTTTGTTGGAGGAGTACAAACTTTTCCAAGAGGTTAAAGGAGCCATAAACATGATTTTGGATATAAACCGCAGAAGATAAGTGCAAGAACTCGAGACACAAATAGAAAACATGAGGTAAAAGTAAATCCACATGTTTTGGTAATTTGTGTTTGCCCCTGATGAATAGTAGATTGAAAAAAGTGAAAAATTCAAAAAATTCTAATATTTTTTGACATAGGAGATGCTCAGGTGTCCAAGGAGCATGTAAAGTTTCACAAAGTTTGTACATTCTAGGACCTCAAGGCAAAAAAAAATTCATGTCCAAACTATGTTCCTTTTCAAAGTCTTGTTTCATATCCAATTCTTGTTTTTACCACGACCTCCCTGAATGTCCAAACACCACAAAACTTTGCACACACATCAAGCATTCGAGCATCTTGGATGCCAAAGAAATTTAGAACTCTTTGATTTTTACTAGTTTGTTTAAATTGACTATTCACGCCGAGCTACAGATGCACCTGGGCACCAAATCGCTGCACTCCACATCTTTATTTTCTTCAAATTACTGTGCGAATACCATAGGATCCGAAATGATTTGGGCTTGGATCCACATGGAGTCTTACAAATTTTCCTATAGAAATTCAACCCTATAAAGTCCTACGCCTTTCCTTGTTCTGAGCCAGGCCTCTACTTGAGCGCAAACTGAGAACTTCACTAGTAATAAACCTCGACACCACAATGAAGACCTCGTGAACATAGGTTGTGAGTAACAACGGTTGTTTATGCTGATAATAGCAACCAATTTTGAGATGCATAATATCCAACTTGCTGATGCATCGGAACAACGTGAACAATGCAAACATAATAATAACATGCATGAACTCATCTAAAAGGAGAATTCCTCATATTTTTCTTTTAGAAGTCATGAAATGAATAGATTGCATTTTTTATCTCAAAATTGTGTTTCATATTTTCTTCTAAAAAGACGGGCTCTTCTGGAGCCTATAATCGATCCATCAAGTTTCCACAGACAGACCAATCATTCATGGAAAAAAATCTCACACTTCTAGTTCAAATTAAGTCTCTATTCCTCGTAGTCAAGAAACAAAGTTTTGATGTGCCTCCACAGACTTATACTGGTGGTGGAGATGACACGAAGAGCTTTCCCATCTCGTAGCTGTAGTCAATTACATCATCGGTTTGGACGGAGTGGATGCAGGTCATGTTGTATATCAGGTAGGAGTATACAACGATTTGCATTGTCGCGGATAGAATGCCCATGAAATTCGGTACCTACACACACAAAATGATAGTAATGAACCTAAACTCTCCAACAGCAGAAGTCTAGTTTTTTGCTTTCCGTAAGAGCAAATGTAGCATGCCTACATTGGAGATATTATTACACTTAGTACACCACAAAATAAGTCCATTCATAGAAATGTCATCTGTGCAATGGAACTCAAAATAAGAATGCAACATGGAGGAAAAACAAACTAGTTGTCATGTGTGGCGCATATGCACTAAGGAACAAATTGGTCGCACCAGGAGACAAATATAATACATACCACAATGTAGAGGTTCATGGGGACGGATATGAATCCGTAGGCAGTCCAAGAAGATGCACTAAACAGGGAGACGAGTGCCATGATCATTGGGTTCATGTTGTTGATTTTCTTGCTCATTATCACCATCACCTGCATTACAAGCTCAATCGGTTTCAAATCATCTATGAACGAACAATAGATTACACTTCACTAGCTGTAGCTTGCACTCACCAGGTCATATATAGGAACAATATGTGTAGATGCTCCAGATGTTGAAGCAATGACATTGACGAAAGTACTACTCCACCTATGCGTTAGCACCATAGAGAGTACTATTACTATCATTATCACAGAGACCATGCTGACTGTGAATAGAAGGACAAGGGCTTCCATGCGCTTCTTCCCTTTTGCAAACTTGATGTAGAAGTTGATGTAGAAAAAATGAGCGATGATGCCCATTCCACTGATGATGAAGAGCAAGAGCTTGTTGGGGAGATCCGTCGAGGCATACAATGACCACATCACACTATTGAAGAACGCGAAGAGGTGTGCATATACCATCCGATCTCCTATGGACCCTTCCTTCAATATAGGATTCACGAATGTGTACCTGCATGAAAAAGACACATGGATGGCCACCACTTAGGTAAAAACATGAAAATGTTTTCCACGAGTACATGAGTCCAACACCTATCCAAAGGTCCACATGATTCCTAGATTCGTACATGAGAGTGTTGCAGTTTACTCCCCTCGCATATTATAATATTTTGGGCATATATAGAACACAAAATATGCTATATACGCCCTCTCGACTCTCCTATATATATTAAATTCAAAATCCCCTTCCCCCATATGGTGTAATGTAGTATTGTTTAGCTTGACATAAAACCTTTGTGAAGATTTATTATCTTTGATTCTATGGAACATCATAGCGTAAGCACCAATCCCAACATTCTCGTCACAACATATACTTTCCCTTACTTGTAATTCCTTGGGAATGTGCGTGGCAAACTTTGTCGGGAGGAAGGTTGCTTTTAATATCCCCTTTCGGCATATCAATCATAGCACATTCCGTTCTTAAGAAAGATCTTTCCAAAATAATAGGAGTAATAGTGCAGCACAACACCAATTCTTTTTGGTAAATGGTAGATTGGTTAAATAAGTTATAATTATTTTTTGCTTCGGGGCTAAGATATGATCAAATGTTCTAAGAAACCGGATCTACTGTTCCTGTTGAGCACAACTAACACATAAACCATACGGTTTTCCCTACAACGTAGTAACATGCCATAGCTTCTAAAGTTGATAGAAACATGTGTACCTTTTTCTTTATTTCTTGTGATGCATTCTGTAATTTTTTTATGTCTATTAGTTACTCTTTTTAACTGTTGTTGTATAATACTTTAATGCAAATTGCACTCGCTTTGCATACATGGTACACCGAAATATGACAATGCAATCAGGGCACTGTCAATGAAGAATTGCAATCACGTTTCTCTTTCCGCAGTACTTTGGAGAGTTCTTAAGATTACTTATTTTCCAGTTAGTGCAAGATTTAATTTTCTAAAAACCTTCAAGAGTAGGGCTATTTTTGGCACATCATGGCCAAATAGAAAGTATTGCAGATTACAATGATCCAATCTATCAGCAGTGTGCAATATCACTAGGTTAAGTTTTTATATACCTGCAATTTTTAATTATATAGTGCCATTTATTTGCCTAAGGATGTTTCAATAAATTTTTGAATCTGCATTTGCTTGAGGCAAGCTATCTTTTGTAGGTTCATGTCTTAATCTTTATTAAAATAAATTTTGTTTAACCTTTATGTAGGGTGTTTTATTTATTTTCATCTTCACCTTTTTTGAGAGAAAGGGGATGGTGGCTTAATAAAATATTTGAGCCAGGAAAGTTTTTCTTGAGTATATTATTATGATGAAGTAAGAGACTATTAGCACATGTATAAGTATAGTACTAGTGTGGGCGTGTGACTCTCTCATCCTCTTAAATATCATGGCTTCAGAGAGGTGTATTGTATAAAAAGGTGTGGTTTGATTCCGAGCATAAATGCTTACCTAGACTTCTCAAAGCGGATGCTACCCAATTTCTGCTTAAGAAAATCCTATTTTACTACATTATTAGTATCTTCCTACGGTTCTTCAAGTGAAATTAAGTTATTTTCTTTTTTATATAGGCCAGCCCGCACAGTCCAAAGGGTACTAAATCCCATGTCAAGATAAAAGTTCGAGGGAGACGTGCACCATGTGATGCTTAATTAGCGTTCAGCTGATTAGAAATTGCAATCAAAGTTAGACTTCTTGCACCTAGTATTTGTAGCATGCAGTGCTTTTACTTGGAGTGCCTTTTTCGTCATCTGGCTTGTCCAATTACACGTTATGACGATGTTTTTTAGTAAATGATCTGATTTATGAATCAATTAGACATAATACCTCTGATGGAACAAACTGAAATAAATAGGAACAACAAATATCCATGATAAACTAAAAATTACACCAAGGATCTTCTATATCATTCCCTCTAGTTTCACATTTTGTATATTGACTTTCCAGCATGACTCGGCTGAAATAATTGCAGAGGACTAAATTTACCCAAGCTGGACTAACATCAAACTTTATGAAAAGCCGCTTAGCCACCTATACCCTAATAGGTGAGAATCTGGTATCGTTCAACGCACCGTGGTGAGTGACAGACCACTTGCCTGGCAAGTCCTCAAATGGCTGACTTGTCATCGTATTATCAAAGAATAAGACGAGGAGAACAAAAGATTGAAATGCGAAAACTACTAACAAAAATTAACTTTACACCATCACCCTGGCGGCCACCAGCATCAAGGAGAGCCGAAACACTAGACGACGACCAAAAGATTTGTGGTTGTCGATCAGCAGAAGGACCAGAATATTACAAGCACTCTAATGCTGGCCATGACCAGCCCAAACCAGGAGGGAAACAGGGTCATGGGACTTTTATTCCGGACGACGTGTCGTTACCGTTCCATTGAGATATCGTCCCAATAAGGATACAGAAAACTTAAACTGTACCAGTACCTCTGTTTCTAAATAGTTCTTATATTTAGAAATAGAGGGTGTAGAAACTAAAATTACACTTCAACACTCGTGCATGTGTTCCCCCACCTTCTAGTGACGCCGGCAGAGACGCCCGGGTGCCGGGGGGGGGGGGGGGGGGGGGGCGAGAGAGAGCCAAAAATTGGACAATGTCGTCCAGCGTCCTAGATCATAAGTATGTATGTATAAACTGGTGATGGGGACGTACAGACACGTAATTATTTTTCGGAAAGGGTATAGGCACGTAATTGCGTCACTAGATCTGAACCACCTAAATGTCGTGGTCAAAACAGAAGCGATTCGAGTTTGTTAGCTGGTTTTGTGCACATGATAGTAAAATACTTCCTTACGTTTTTATATTATGGGACGGAGAAAGTATCATTTATTTATTTTCGGTTGGACGGCGAGTTGCCGAAATCAGACACCGTAGTCGTGCCCAGGGGATCCGCGAGGTGGACGGGAGATGACGCTGCAGGTGTTGCATGCGTTCCGCTGGGTAGCTGCGCGACCGGCCCGCGCGGACCGTTCTCATGGGCGGCCGGCGGGGTTCCGCGGGGAAGCAGGGGCCAGGGAGGGACGTAGCGGCAGGTGCCGCCGGGCAGCGATGCTGGACACCGACGAACGCTGGCTGCGCTGTATGGGAGGGGAGGCCTGACGGCTGACGCCAATCCAGGATGAGGCGCTTGGCAGAAATACGCGTACGGTGACGGCAAGAGATGCGGACGGGGACGACGCACCTCGGCGCCATCCTCGTCGTGGGCAAGTTTCCTCGCGGAGCAGGCTTTCCTGGGGAGGGAGGGGACGCCTGGTTCAATTCGCCAACTTCACCAGCAGCTCCGTCTGGTGTGGGCACGTACAGGCTCCAGGTGGGCACTGCGAGAAAAGGCTGAGGAGGACGAACGGGAGGCCATGAGCCCATGAGGCAGGGCCAGAGCGGCTTTGGAATGCAGCGGACGGGATCTACCCGCCGACGGCGGTGGCTAGCCGGCTAGGTACGTAGGGCTAACAAATTTTCCTTGTGCCTCCCCAGAAGAACTAGGATCTTTGGCTCTCGATCTGAATTTATATGAGACAGAAACTTACGTAGGAGCATAGAGGAGTATGACGGCGATAATGCTGCCGGCGATGTTGATGACGGTGAGGGAGCGCGATGCAGCGGACCGCTCGCCGGCGACCTTGCTCGCGACGTGGACCACGCCCACAGAGTAGCCATCCACCATGGAGAACATGCGGGAGACCATCGCCTAAACCAACGCAAGAGCAGCTGCGCCAAGGAAAGCAGCAACAGGAGGAGGAGGAGGAGGAGGAGGAAGAATAAGAAGAATAAGAAGAATAAGAAGAAGAAGAAGAAGAAGAAGAGGAGAGGTCGGCGGACCTCGTCAGTGACGGAAAGAAGAGTTGGTGCACAGGCCACAGGGTGGTGGAAGAAGAAGATAATTGATAGATAGTCATATTGGCTGATAGAGAAAGAAAGGTAGCTATTTGGGCGTGCAAACACCGCCTCTTGCGCAGCTAGACTATTGAAGTCCTGGGTTACCGAATGGCAACTACCCACAAGAAAATTAAGTAGATTTTCTTTACTTCGTGGACCTGGACCCGGCTTCCTTATGAGGGACCTCAACTCATCTTGTATTAAAAGAACTTTTTTGGAAAAACTTATTTCCTTTTTTCTTGAAAAAGACTAAAATCTATTACAAGAGTTCATCAGAAGTACAAAGCACCCCCAACATGATAAAAATTACATCAGGGTCTTTGGACCATCAAACGATCACCGCCGCCAAAACAAGCTGCCAACGGGCCGCTGCCGTCACTCTCATACCAAAGTCGGGATGATCTTGTCGTTGGCAGCCGGAAAGTCCTCATGCGCATGCCCCTAAGGACAATGCTGGCCTTGATGTATGGCCAGCGGGGTAACGTCTAATTGAGATGATTTTCATATTTTCTCATGCCACCGAGATTTCAAACCCTGGTCCAACCAAATTTCAAATTATTTTGAAAGGACATTTGTCGGGGTGACGTCTAGTACTGAAATATGAAGACACAATCAGAGATGCTGACAAAGAAATCAAGAACACGACCAAGAAGTGACTGAAAGAGGAGGTGTACTGAGGATGTGTTTCCCGACGAAAGTGGCCGACGCCGCATAAAGCATGTTACCATGGGCGACGCCGACCATATCAATCGGCGGCCAAAGAAGGCGAGAATGAACGGAGGCATATATGGTACTGTGAAAGCTAAGTTTTTCGTTGGATCCATGTTCTTCAGAAAAATTGGGTTTGTTCCGAAGCCGACGTATGCATGATCGGGGCTCGGGGCACATGTTATTCATTTGGCGAGTTGACCTAATACCGTTCCGCCTAACATGCGTTTGTTATTGAGGTTGGGCAAATTATACCATAAACAATATCATGTCACTTCAGGTAACTTCTAACGGTGACTGTTCCCAGTGGATAAGCGTCGTGATTTGCGTCTCCTCTCTACCTTGTACTCCGTACCAATTATATATTCCTCAGATACTATGCGCTTCCAGTTTATGTGGTGCCCAGGCATTTTGAGTTTTAAATTTGTGCATCAATTTGACCAATGGTAATGATGAAGAGGCTGGGCTCAGGCCCCTTTGCCAAAAGAAAAAAAAACAGTTTAACCAATGAAAAATGGGTTGTGTACCATAAAAATTATACCATTGAATCGTAATTAAATAAAACATTTGGATGTTAGTTTTATTAGCAAGTCACTAGTTCGGATCAAAATCATGAAATACGATGCATCCATGTAAATCGCGGGAGGTATTCAAACTTTTACAACAAGTAGGCTCTCACCGAAAATTCACAGGGTCATGCAGGTGCGGGGGCACGCGTCTGCGGAAATGTCCGCAACCGTTGATCTATGCTATGATCCGAACAGGTTTTTCCACGGAAATTGGTTGAAAATGGATGAAAATTCTTCACCCTCTGAATACGAGATAATATGTGTTTCTTTTGTACAAACAGTACTCGGGTCGTTGTTATATGTCTTTCTACCTGTGTGTATGCTACATCATCCGGTTACATATATTTTTCAACTAGTTTCCTACACTGTTCATCTTTTTTCTTCCTTCATTCCTGTCTTGTTCCGCTCTTTAGTCCTAGTACTGTTTCCTCCTCTTCTTTCTATATTTCTTTTCGTTCTGTGTAATTACTTTTCTTTACGTGATGTGGATTCGTCTGTTCATCCTGTTCTGCCCCTTCGCAAATTCATGTCATCGTTCTTCACTTCAAAAATTGCTACTCTTTTTTACCAACTTTTGATTTTATCTTCCCTCAAATATCCATCCTTCGATTCTTCAACACTTGCAGGCTGGTGCTGTCAAATATTATTTTGTGGAAAGACTTTGATGCCTTCCTTATGAATTTTCCCCTACCAGATACCATTTCAATTTTGTTCTTCAAACTGCACTGATTTTTGTATGATTTGATTTCTTCAGTCCTAACATTTTCGGTCCCAAGTTATATTCTACGGGACTGACTTCCACTTTTTAGCAAACTTAACCAGCCAACAAGTCCTAAAATTTCTACCTAGTTTTGTACGTAGTAACTTGTGCCCATTCTGCTAATTAAATTTCTAATAATTTATTACTGTGCGCAGCCAACAAGTCATGACGCCGAGTTACCTAACATTTAGTTTTGTGGTGCGCACTCTGCAGACGTCTCAACTTCTTTCTCGCTCCACTTTTCCCCTCGTCTTGTTCCTTTTTACTGTCATTGTGTAGACCTGCTCTATTCACAACCCTACCGGATGTAGCTACCATTGCTTGCCAGAAGTCGATGGTGACAATCCTCGAAAAGGACTACAGCTACTGCAGGTGGACGTCTACGCTCCCCTCGCAACTCGCGGTATGGAAGAAAACCCCAATGGACCTCAATGCAGTTCATGAAATGGAGGTAAATCACCATGTATCCTTCTTAATCTCGTCCAAATCAGGTCCAACTACTTCTTTTCTACTAAACTGGTTGTTAGTACTTTTCTAGTGCCCAATTTGTTATGATCACAGAGACTTTTGCGAAGAGGACAATGTTCTGAAGAACAACTACTTCTCCCTCTTTTTCCACCAGATTGTAAAGAAAGAACAACAAGTTTCAAATAGTTATTCGAATCTTGTTCATTAGATGTCTAATTTATTTGTTAGTTCATTATAGGTTTTTCATAACTATGTTCTCCCTTATTGACTGAACAAGATGTAGATCCAACATTCTTTCAATTGTCTCTGATTATTTCATCGTGTTCCCAAAATATTGCCTATTAGTCCAGCCCACATGTCCTTTTAATATATCCTGATTTCATACAGATTCAACCTAGCTAGAACTCATACCAATATTTTACGTACTGCTAGAGCAATAGCTAAGGATACATAAGTTGTGTTTAGATACCAACTTCATATTCATGTCTACCTATCTATAATTTTCACGTCTTGTAACATCACACTTCTTACATTTCAATATTAAGCCTGTTGGAAACATGACCTAGAGGCAATAATATATGTATTATTTATTTCCATGTTTATAATTGATGATATAACTACGGAGATAATATTATATGCCCTAGAGGCTGACCACGCTAGTAGGCTACGGAGGCATATTGGGAATTGTATTTGTTATCCTTGAGATTGATAAAATATTGTTCCTGTCATTTGGTTTAATTTTGTGTTGTTTGTACACTGGCATATGCCCGCATTCTTTTCCCCGGCGCATGAGAGAAATCGAAGTCCTCTACCCTTCTCACGGAGCATATTAGATTTTTCTCGTGTCAAACAGCAACAATCTGTGGGAAATCAACACCATCAGAGGTAAACACTCAATTAGCCTTTAAATCCAAATTAGGAAAAAAATGAATTAGTGAACCAAAACAAGGGGTAAGCTGTTGGAAATATGCCCTAGAGGCAATAATAAAGTTGTTATTATCATATTTCCGTGTTCTTGATAAGTGTTTATTCTCCATGCTATAATTATCTTAACCGGAAACTCAAATACATGCGTGGGTACATAAACAAACACCGTGTCCCTAGTCAGCCTCTACTTGACTAGCTCATTGGTTAAAGATGGTTAAGATTTCCTAACCATAGACATGAGTTGTCATTTGATAACGACATCACATTATTAGGAGAATGATGTGATGGACAGACCCAATCATAAGCTTAGCATCTAATCGTGTCACTTAGTTTAATTGCTACAACTTTCGTAATGTCAAGTATATGTTCCTTAGACCATGAGATCATGCCACTCCCTAATACCGGAAGAATGGTTTGTCGGTATCAAACGTCACTTCATAACTGGGTGATCATAAAGGTGCTCTCCAGGTATCTTAGAAGGTACTTGTTGGGTTGCATGGATCGAGACTGGGATCTGTCACTCCATGTGACGGAGAGATATCTCTAGGCCCTCTCGGTAACACGATATCCTAAGTAGCTTGCAAGCATGTGACTAATGTGTTCAGTCATAGGGATATTGTATTACGTAACGAGTAAAAAGAACTTGCCGGTAATGAGGTTGAACTAGGTATGGCGATACTGACGATCGAATCTTGGGCAAGTAAAATATCGCGAGAAGGGAATTGTATACGGGATTATCTGAATCCTTGACATCGTGGTTCAAGCCGATAAAGATCTTAGTTGAATATGTGGCATTCATTATGGGCATCCAGGTCCCACTATTGATTATTGATCGGAGAGGTGTCTCGGTCATGTCTGCATGTTCTCGAACCCGTAGGGTCACACACTTAACGTTCGGTAACACTAGGGTAGTATTGGGATATTCGTAATGGTGAGTCCTAAGATAGTTGGGAGTCTCGGATGGTATCCGGGACATCACGAGGAGCTTCGGAATAGTCCCGGGGTAAAGTTTCTTATAAGGAAAGTGGTTTTCGGGGTTCCGGAAAGTGTTTGATTTTTCCTGGCATTTGTATCGGGGAATTCCGGAAGGTTCTGGGGGTCCACCTGTCTCGGAGGCCTACATGGGCTGAGGGCTGGCGATCTGGCCTACATAGATCAGGCGCACCGCACCCCACAAGGCCCATGCGGCCAAGGGGGGACCCTAAGGGGGAGGGGCGCCACAAGCGTTGGATGGGAAGAATCCCCCCTTGGTAGCCGGCCCTTGCCTTGGAGGAGGGGGGGGGGGCAAGGCTGGCCACACCCCTCACCCCCTATATAAAAGAAGGGGAGGGGCTGGGCGCAGCCACCCGAAGCCCTGGCTGTCGCCCTCCCTCTCTTCTTCCACTTCCTCCTCGCTCTGCAGCCACTTGGCGAAGCCCTGCTAGAGTTCCACCATATACTCCACCACCACGCCATCGTGCTGCTGACCTAGATTTCATCTACCTCTCCCTCTCACTTGCCGGATCAAGGAAGGAGACATCACCGAGACATACGTGTGCATATCTCGGAGGTGTCGCTCGTGCGGTGCTCGATCGGATTGGATCACGAAGAGTGCGACTACATCAACCATGTTCGTTAGAACGCTACCGCTTTCGGTCTACAAGGGTATGTAAACTCACTCCCACTTATTGCTAGCATCTAGTAGATTAGATCTTGGGTGAATTCGTAGGATTTATTTTGTTTTCCATGCAACGATTCCCATCATAAGCACACCCGTGAAGGGAAAAAAGCAAATGGTCTTGGGTCAATGGAGTCGGAGACAAAGAGGCGAACTTTTTCCAAACATGGATTCATCACAAAATCTTTGTACCATCTGTGTACTTGGAATTCACCACAAATTTTCTGTACTTTTTTTTTTCAAATTTAGTTCGTCACACAACACTTGCACTACATTTGTATCATGCTGGGCATTAAAGATAAGCATTTGCATCAAGTCAATACATCTTTTCGGATGCTTTTATTACTACTAATATGTAGCCCTCACCCGAGAAGACCAGATCAGGAGTTAACTTGGTTTCAAACATACTGTATTAGACATCACCAAAGAACATTCAATCCATAAGGGTTCATAACAAAAGTACAAGTTGCATAATTACTTGCCCTCCTAATTAAATTATCTAGCAATACAGATGAAGTTAACTTATTTAATACCCAATGGAATGTATGTAACGTGTGCACTCTTACCATAAAAATTCAAAAATTGATTTCACGAGAGAGAGAGAGAGAGAGAGAGAGAGAGAGAGAGAGAGAGAGAGAGAGAGAGAGAGAGAGAGAGAGAGAGAGAGAGAGAGAGAGAGAGAGAGATGTAGAGAATTCCATGGATGGAAGTTGGACCAGATGAGTGGATCGAGTTCTTCATATGCATCGGTTAGCACATCACCAGTACATGCACTGCCAAAGATGACCGGGAGGAACAACAGTTGGGATCTCGCGAACGGGCCTGTAGCCTAGTGGTTGCAGCGACCTTAGTAGCACCCCAGGTCCTGGGTTCGACTCCCGGTGGGAGCGGATTTAAACAGGCCTGGGCAAAAATTTCTGGAATAAAAAGGACTGTGGGGTTGTTGCTCTACAGTAAGTAGTCTAAAAAAACAGTTGGAATCTCATCGCCCCATGATCCTCTCCAAACTCCCGAACCCCATTGTCTCAAGCCGCCCTCGCTGCTGCCGTCTCCACCTGATCCACTCCAACTCCCAAACCTCACTATCCCAGTCGTCGTGGAGCCCGTGTTCCTCCTAATCATAGCAATCGACTATGGTGACTCGCCGGTACACGTATAAGGGCAGCGGTGTTAGCAGGAACACGACACCGACTAACAGCATCCTTCGGCCGACCCCAGGGACGATGAAGGACGGCAGAGTTCCTTCCCTTCCATGATGTGACCCTCCCTCCTGACAGAGAGGTGGAGCAAATGGAGAGGAGTGGAGACAGGGCAAGACAGGGGTTTATGGGGACAAGGAAGGGGGTTTTGTGGTTAGCTGGCTGGGTCTCCGGCTCTTCCACACCGTGCACGCCTCTCCCACTAACACTCTTCTTTTTCTTTCGCAGTCATCTAATTTCACTTTAGATGACGTATGCTATCAAATACAATAGCCGAATTTGGAATTCAAATCACTTGTGAGAATCCCGCAAAAAAAAATCATTTGTGAGAAGCAATGAGGTCGTGCATTCCATGCCCAAGTCCGTCTTAATTTTTGAACATTAATCGTGCGTGTGCCGCTAAGAAACTATCTCTATGCAACAGCAGAGTATCTCCAAATAGTGTACAAAACCTGGAAAAACTACGCGCGCGGGAGCGCCCACTTCCCGCGCCACCGCCGCACCCAGTGAAAAACGTAAAAACCGCTCGAGCTGAAATTTCGTCCCACCACTACTCCCGCGCCACGGCCGCCGAAATCTACCGTAGCCGCCCCGCTGCGCTCTCCCATGCCGATAATAGCACGAGCCCGATTCAATCTGACTTGCCGCCTGTCAGCCCCCTTCCTATCATGGGCTTCGACTCTCTGAAGGGGCGAACGGTATCGCCCGGTCCACGCGGGCGGCACGCCACAACTTCTTTTTTCTGCTTTCTGTTTTCATTTTGCTTTATTTTCTACTTTTGTTTATAATTTAAAATATTCTAAATATATACATTACAAAAAACACTCTACAAAAACATTTGAAAAATGTTGAACAAGTATTTAAAAAACGTTAATCAAGCATTCCAAAAATGTTGAATGCGTGTAGAAAATTGTAGATCATGCATTTAAAAGATATTATATATTTTGATCATGTATATAAAAATGGTAGTCAAACATTTGAAAATAAATGTTGAACAAGTATTTGAAAAATGTTAATCTAGCATTTGGGAAATGTTAAATGTGCATAGAAAAAATGTTGACCATGTATTAAAAACGATGAAAAAATTTGATCATGTACATAAAAATGTTAATCAAGCATTTGCAAAAATGTTGAACAAGTATTTAAAAAAATGTTAATCAAGCATTTGGAAAATGTTAAATGTGTATAAAAAATGGTGGCCATGTATTAAAGAAAATGATGAAGTATGTATATAAAAATGTTAGTCAATCATTTAAAAAATGTTGAACAAGAGTTTGAAAAATGGTAATCAAACCGTTTGGAAAATAATAAATGTGTATAGGAAAATCTTGACTATGTATTCAATAAATGTTAATCTTTTTTTAAAACTGTTAGTCAAGCATTTTAAAATAGATAAAAAAATTTAAAAAATATTGATCATGTATTCAAAAAACTTTAATCTTGTATTTGAAAAATATTATTCAAGCATTTGAAAAAAATTAATGAATAAATGTTGACCATGTATTACAAAAATGTTTAATTCGTATTGGAAAAATGTTAGACATGTATTAGAAAAAATGTTGTTTACATATACAAAAATGTAGAATAATAACAAGAAAGGACAAATAAATCTGAAGAAAAAAGAATTTGAAGAAAAAGAAACAAAATCCAGTAAAGAATGAAAAAACGGAGAAGAAAAAAGAACAGACACAAAAGAAAACAAAAAGGAAAAAGAAAAAGAAACCGATGTAAACCGGCTCGAAATCACCTCAAGTAGGACATGCCCCTACTATTGACCACCATAGGGACTTGGGTGGAGTGGCTAGCGGCGCCCGCGATCTCCGATCCCTACTTCTCTCCTTTCCTATGTTTTTTTACTTACTATGCGAGTCCGCTTCCTCCTTCTCGCTCCTCTCTCTGTGTGTAACCCCCAATCACTGTAACCGAAGCTTGTATCCCAAATCAATGAGAGATAATAGTAGATCAAGAGATCAAGAATGGCTACTAGTGGTACCTTAATGTTTCCCGTGCATCGGCTCCATCACGAGCACGGCGAGCTCATCGTATTTGAGGCGATGATCACGGCCTGCCTTTATCCGGAGCAGCAACACCGGGTAGGAAGTCCAAGGGCGAAACCGGGAGGTTGGCCGTCCATACGTGTTCGTGATACGGTCCCGGATGCAGACACCACGGCTGCACCTTGAGAACCAGTTTCTCAAGACGGGGTTCAGTTAACTGAAGAAGGATCGAGCTGCCAAGCCAAGGAACAGGTACAAGCACGGTCCGTCGATGACAAGGAACAGGCAAACCTCTAGGATCTCTTGATCAGCATGCCAAGCTCGTGAGAGCGTCTAGGGTTCGGCCATGGAGGCCGGAGAAGAACCATGATGTAAATGAAAGTGACCAATGAAACTTGCACATACGTCTCTGCCCTTCTAATCATTGATGGAATGTCCAACTCTACTTGAGGCCACACAAGAGGACCGCGCCGATCACCTGTAAGCCAAGGCGGCATCACAAGGCCGGGGAGAAGAAAACCACCAAGACCCAATTGGACAGATACGGAAGGAGAAAAATGAGCAGCACACCCAAAGCAATCAGTGTAATCTGGAACAACCATCTCATTTAGATACATTATAATTGAGCACTTTTCCTGCCCTCTCAGGCCATTAGCATTCTTATCCGTTGGATTGTCACTTTTAGGATTCCCTGTCCATCCGATATGCTTCTAATCGCACGTCGATCGCGCGACCAGGTTCGCGTAACGAGCGCTAACCTTCTCGGGCCGCTGCTCTGGTGGCTTTTTTCGGGGTCTGATGTTCAATTGGGCCTACTTGGCCCGTGCGATGCAAAAGTGGAAAACCCTAAAACATTAGACGCTCAAGACCCTGCTTTAGTTCGCTGCCAGCCTTGCGCGTGGCGGCGCCTCTCCATGGTCGAGCGACCTAGGTGCCGACTGATGTGAGAGCTTGGAGTCCCATGGCGACTGCGATGGGTTTCTACCGACGCGACGGACAACGCAGGCAGAGATAAGTCTACCTCCTTTCCACTAGCCCCGCCCTGCACGACGGCAATGGGCGCCGTTGGCAGCCTGTTAGACCTCTTCCCCGCTGGCAGGGGTGAACTGAGTTGAGGAGTGCTTCTTTCCTGGTGAGCCTCCTTCTCTCATATGTGGAATCCTTTTCATGCAACATATGCTCATTCAGTTTACAACTTAAACGGATGGTAGGGAAGATTGGCAGACCTCACAACTCATCTTTTGTTGGAGGTGCAGGCAATTTCGAGTTCGCGCGTGACTTAACACGCCTGCCCGTCATGCAACTGAGGGCCTAACTAGCCTCCTCGGCCTGACGAGAAGTAGTAGCACCAGCCGGGTAACCTGAGGCCCAGCAGCTGTCGCCCGCTGCCTACAGAGAACAGAGTATTTGCCCATGAGATGGATGCTTCTCTACGCTGTTTGTTTATAGCATTTCTTAAAAAATATCTGAGTTATGTTCTCATGTACATAAATGAAGTAGAGTAAGAAATAGAGTAGACGAGGGATGAGAAATCATATTTGCACGCATGTAATGTTTCAAGTCATTACACTCTTGATATCGTTCAGATTTTTCATTTATCCAATCAGTACTACACCTTATAAACTTATTACAATAGGCTACAATAATTTTCACTTTTCCTACAAAACAAACAAATTATTACGTTTACGTTGTAGGGTTTCTTCCAAAAATAATCACATATTGTATCCATGCTGCACTTTGCCGAGGATAACAATAACCCACCACCTGGTCGGCAAGTCCTAGCGGAAGTGGCTATTCATGTGAGATGGGCAGTGGCTTCACCTCAAGCGGCAGCATCAAGGAGGCCGATGCATAAACCACGCTCCTGGCGCCAAGGGTTTGGCATTGCATCAACATTGTATTCTGCCATGTGTTTGGCCTGTTATACAGTGGCGGTGCCAGGATCCAAACCTTGTGATGTCAAGCTTGATAATTGAATTTTTTTGTAGAAAAAATAAAAAGGAACACAAACATCATACTTTATTTCAAACATATTTGTTGTAGTAGTCTTTTTTGACAAATTTATCCATTTATCATTACCAAAATTAAGACTTAACAAGTGATAACTTTTGCTAACAGAAACAACATCTGAATTTCGTAATATGAGAATAGAAAATTGGAAGAGAAAGAAGACATATAACTTACAAACAGAATTGGAGGGGCCACGCTTTATACACTCGCCAGATGCAGTGCTACGAGAGTCGGAGAGACTGCCGGAGCAGCGGTCATGCTCACGGTGGTGATTCCGGGCGGCGTGCGGCCTCAGCGGTTGGTGTGCAGCAGGGGCACCCATGATGATGCGCTCCTCCCCACTGCGTAGTGTCCAATTTGCCATTACAGATTATACACAGGAAGGTGAAAAGGATGGAGGTTGAAGGAATGGTCACCGGATTTGAGGATTAGATTAGACGATCATTAGGGAAGTTATTTTTGGAAGTCAATTAGGGAAGTTAATAATGACGTCAGTAGCTTTCTTTTGCAATTTGGCCAACCAAAAAACTGATCCCAACTGGGCCTGTGTATGTTAATTTCGAGAACCTGTTTATTTGCGGGTGGGTACGCAGTCACGGACTCACGTATAGTCTGCGATACCAAATTCCTGTGTAGTCATTTGACTACACAGTTATAGCGTGGCTTCGCCACTGCTGTTATATACACCACATTCCTTGTTCTTCCTAACACATGTTCCTTAAGCCACTTTGACCATATTCCATGGATCAGGAAGCATTGTTACTGATGGTTGCAATTCATGGAAGGTGTTAAGTATTCTTACTATATATCATCCGGGCGAAAGAGAGATAGTTGAGCATTATTTGACAGCTACAATTGCACTATTTTTAACGAACTTTGCTTACCCTTGAAGACCTGCAATCTCATATGTTTTCAGATTTCTGGCTTCATAAATCTTAACTGTATAATTACTCATCTCATAGTATACATATCTGAACCTTTTTTCTCACGAGCAAACACATTAACAAAATAGAAGTTTGTTTTGTCCCTTTTTTTGTGCATATTTTGTTCTGATGAACCGTGAAAGAAGAACTTGTGTGAATAGACCAGTTGTGCCCACTCATTAAACTCAGTGTTGTTTATTAGTACACCAGGTTTGAGATAATGTATTGTTGAGTTCTGTGATAATTTTGGTGTAGAAATATCCTACAAAGTTGAGCAATCTATGTTGAAAATGAATGGCGTTGTGTGCAGGTTAAATCCACTACACTAACTAATGCTAATATGGGATTGAAGATGATTTGTTGGTTGACTAGAAAAATATTCAAAGGGAAGCAAGGTACATAGAACTTTTTTTTTAGTTCCTCCTAGGAGTTGATATCAGTGACATCCGACTTTCACTACATATCTTTTCAAGTATTTCATCACCCTTGACTCTGTAGAATTAAAATTTACTTGCAATGCTGGAACCAGGAGATGAATCTTCATATGCTTAATGTCCCTCATCGTAATTACTATGTTGTGATTGTTGTCGTCTACTATTTTATTTCTATTTCCAATATCTGTTTTTTAAAACTCATTACCTATATTCCTTGGAACACATTATGTCTTGCATTTCTTGATCCAACTGTAGTTTTTTTTGCAGGGTGACCCAACTATAGTCTTATCTATGTATTCATATTTTGTTAAATATTTGACTGTCCAAATTCTTATATTCTTACATATTTATATAGTTCTTTCGGTGAGACACATGCATGGCAACAAGTGCTTTGATGTGTGTCAATAATTAATGTTTGACCAATATATGGATTATTTTAATTTGCATGTTTCGTCTCTTCATATATCTATGTGTCTGCCTATGCTTATAGAAATTCCTACCATTCAATTGTAGAAATAGACGGGTGCGGCAACGCGCGCCATCATTGATCTAGTAAATGATAATTAGGCATGCTCTATTACAGACAGCCGCATTGCAAGTCTGCAAGCAGCGAAAGATATCCTGAATGAATGATGAACCAACAAAAGAATTTGAGCTCTAGTCAAAATGTTGCCGTTGCTAGCTGCTCCAGGTCTTGTTTTGTGAGATATTGCGCGGCATTGGCCTCGCCGCGAAACAAAACACCCGTGTAACCTATTCTATGATGTAGTATCATGCGGCAGTACATGAGAGAATAATCCACCAATCTCATGCTTGGTCCAGCGTGCACTACTTTATTTCTCTCTCACTCTCAGGGATAGGCATAGCAAAACAATCACTCCATGCTAGCTATATTCAGACTACAGGCCAAAGAACGTCTCAAGATGATGGTGTTCACTTCTCTTGAGTCCGAGGTGGCGTCGCTGTTGGTGTCGGTGTCGGCACCGCTGTAGGCTTCGGCGTCGTCGTTGGCCGGGGCTTGCATGACCTGCAGTCAGCTGGCGGTGGAGCTGGAGCTGGCGTGTTGTCTGCAACCGTCACCCTCACTGTCTGGCGCTTCCCATGTTCGGTACGAACGTCAAGGATGGCGTCCATTATGAGTATCTCCCAGTCGCCGCGCTGTAGAAACCGAAACCATGATTCTTCTGTGAGGAACGAAACAGATGCAAGAGAAATAAGAATTAGGCTGTCCTGCTAAATCAAAATGCATGATGAATAAAAGTATACAATAGAAAGAGGAATCGCCACTCTTTATCAACAAATATATCTGCTAGAACACCGCACAGCAGACAATCTGGACTTGCACTGCAATGCCGAGTAGGCCCGAGTAAAGTTATCTTGGAACTCTACCTCCACTGCACCATGTCATGCGCTGTGGAATCAACTTATTTTTATTGTAAATGTCAAATTAACTTCGTTAACTGAATCTTTGACAATTCTAATAAAATATTACTATGACAGCTATTGTTTACAAGATTTTTTTCACAAAGGATGAATTTTATTGACTCAAAATGAAACATTAAGCAGATACAAACACAATGAGCGCACATAGGGCATTTGCATAGCTAGGATGCACATTTTTTTTGACAATGGGTGAATTTTATTATTCAAAATGAAGCATCAAGAGGATACAAACACAATGAGCGCACATCCAGCAACTGCATAGTTAGGATGCACACAGCCAACTCCAACACACACACATAAAAAGTACGTCGACAAATAGCAAAGTTATAGAAGACCAAGCGATAGGAAGAAAAACCAAAGCGACCAGATTCGCGATCGATAAACTGCAACAAAGACCATATCTGCACAAATAATTTTATGACACCACACGGACGACGAGGGTCTTCAACAATGAAGTCTTCAGGAAGGGAGCGACGCTCAATGCCACCGTCATCGGATCCAACCATTTAAGGCCAGATTCAAGATTTTCATCCTGAAAAACTACTACGAGTACGTCCGAGCAATGCCTTCAACAAGGTTACATCATAAAAACGTCGCCAGTGCCAGGTACAACCAACTCAGGTCGGACCTAGATTTTCACCCCGGAGCCCGAGATCGGGTGCTCGCATGGCAGCACCATCAAAGTCACTCACGTGTTGTCGCCACTGCTTTTCCGCAATCACAACATCTACATGCAATGTACGACCGCCGCTGTTGCACCTGTTGGGAAACGCAGTATTCAAAAAATTTACCTATGATCACGCAAGATCTTTCTATGTGATGCATAGCAACGAGTGGGAGAGTGTGTCCACGTACTCTCGTAGACCGAAAGCGGAAATGTTAAGTAACGCGGTTGATGTAGTCGAACGTCTTTGCGATCCAACCGATCAAGTACCGAACGCACGGCACCTCCGCGACCCGCACACGTTCAGCTCGGTGACGTCCCTCGAACTCTTGATCCAGCTGAGGCCGAGGGAGAGTTCCGTCAGCACGACGGCGTAGTGACGGTGTTGATGAAGTTACCGACGCAGGGCTTCGCCTAAGCACTACAACGATATGACCGAGGTGGAAATATATGGAGGGGCACCGCACACGGCTAAAACAATGAACTTGTGTGTCTCTGGGGTGCCCCCCTCCCCTGTATATAAAGCAGGGGAGGAGGGGGTCGGCCGGCCTCATGGTGCACCCCCAAGGGGGGGAACCCTACTCCTACTAGGAGTAGGTTCCCCCCTTTCCTAGTCCTAATAGGAGGGGGAAGGAAGGGGAAGAGGAGAGAAAGAAGGGGGCCCGGCCCCCCATGTCCCAATTTCGGACTCTCAAGGGGGGAGGGGCGGCCACCCTCCATGGCCTCTCCCTCTCTTTCCCACTAAGGCCCCATTTTGGCCCATTAAGTTCCTCCGGGGGGTTCCGGTAACCCCCCGCGTAACTCCAGAAATTATGCCGGTGACCTCCGGAACCAGATCCGGTGTCCGAACATAGCCTCCAATTATATTCAATCTTTCATGTCTCAACCATTCGAGCTCCTCTTCATGTCCGTGATCCACTATCCGGGAACTCCGAACTACCTTCGGTACATCAAATACACTAAACTCATAATACCGATCGTCACTCGAACGTTAAGCGTGCGGACCCTACGGGTTCGAAACTATGTAGACATGACCGAGACTCATCTCCGGTCAATAACCATAGCGGAACCTGGATACTCATATTGGTCCCACATATTTTACGAGATCTTTATCGGTCAAATGCATAACAACATACGTTGTTCCCTTGTCATCGGTATGTTACTTGCCCGAGATTCGATCGTCGGTATCACTATACCTAGTTCAATCTCGTTACCGGCAAGTCTCTTTACTCGTTTCGTAATGCATCATCCCGCAACTAACTCATTAGTCACATTGCTTGCAAGGCTTATAGTGATGTGCATTACCGAGAGGGCCCAGAGATACCTCTCCGACAATCGGAGTGAAAAATCCTAATCTCGATCTATGCCAACTCAACAAACACCATCGGAGACACCTGTAGAGCATCTTTATAATCACCCAGTTACGTTGTGACGTTTGATAGCACACTAAGTATTCCTCCGGTATTCGGGAGTTGCATAATCTCATAGTCATAGGAACATGTATAAGTCATGAAGAAAGCAATAGCAACAAACTAAACGATCATAGTGCTAAGCTAACGGATGGGTCATGTCAATCACATCATTCTCTAATGATGTGACCCCGTTAATCAAATGACAACTCATGTCTATGGCTAGGAAACTTAACCATCTTTGATTAACGAGCTAGTCAAGTAAAGGCATACTAGTGACACTCTGTTTGTGTATGTATTCACACATGTACTAAGTTTCCGGTTAATACAATTCTAGCTTGAATAATAAACATTTATCATGATATAAGGAAATATAAATAACAACTTTATTATTGCCTCTAGGGCATATTTCCTTCAGTCTCCTTCATTTGCTGCTTCCGAAGCAGCTATGTACTCCCCTTCACACGTAGATCCCGCCACGACATTTTGCTTAGAACTGCACCAACTGTCAGCTCCACCGTTCAATATAAATACGTATCCGGTTTGTGACTTAGAGTCATCCGGATCAGTGTCAAAGCTTGCATCGACGTAACCATTTACAACGAGCTCTTTGTCACCTCCATAAACGAGAAACATATCCTTAGTCCTTTTTAGGTGTTTCAGGATGTTCTTGACCGCTGTCCAGTCATCCACTCCTGGATTACTTTGGTACCTCCCTGCTAAACTAATAGCAAGGCACACATCAGGTCTGGTACACAACATTGCATACATGATAGAACCTATGGCAGAAGCATAGGGAATGACTTCCATTTTCTCTCTATCTTCTGCAGTGGTCGGGCATTGAGTCTGACTCAACTTCACACCTTGTAACACAGGCAAGAACCCTTTCTTTGCTTGATCCATTTTGAACTTCTTCAAAACTTTATCAAGGTATGTGCTGCTTTGTGAAAGTCCAATTAAGCGTCTTGATCTATCTCTATAGATCTTGATGCCCAATATATAAGCAGCTTCACCAAGGTCTTTCATTGAAAAAAATTCTTATTCAAGTATCCTTTTATGCTATCCAGAAATTCTATATCATTTCCAATCAATAATAGGTCATCACATATAATATTAGAAATGCTATAGAGCTCCCACTCACTTTCTTGTAAATACAGCCTTCTCCAAAAGTCCGTAGAAAACCATATGCCTTGATCACACTATCAAAACGTTTATTCCAACTCCGAGATGCTTGCACCATTCCATAAATGGATCGCTGGAGCATGCACACTTTGTTAGCATCCTTTGGATCGATAAAACCTTCGGATTGCATCATATACAACTCTTCTTCCAGAAATCCATTCAGGAATGCAGTTTTGACATCCATTTGCCAAATTTCATAATCACTAAATGCAGCAATTGCTAACATGATTCTGACGGACTTAAGCATCGCTACGGGTGAGAAGGTCTCATCGTAGTCAACTCCTTGAACTTGTCGAAAACCTTTCGCAACAAGTCGAGCTTTGTAGACAGTAACATTACCGTCAGCGTCAATCTTCTTCTTGAAGATCCATTTATTCTTTATGGCTTGCCGATCATCGGGCAAGTCAAGCAAAGTCCACACTTTGTTCTCATACATGGATCCCATCTCAGATTTCATGGCCTCAAGCCATTTCACGGAATCTGGGCTCATTATCGCTTCCTCATAGTTCGTAGGTTTGTCATGGTCAAGCAACATGACCTCCAGAACAGGATTACCGTACCACTCTGGTGCGGATCTTACTCTGGTTGACCTACGAGGTTCGGTAGTAACTTGATCTGAAGTTACATGATCATCATCATTAGCTACCTCACTAATTGGTGTAGAAATCACATAAACTGATTTCTGTGATGAACTACTTTCCAATAAGGGAGTAGGTACAGTTACCTCATCAAATTCTACTTTCCTCCCACTCACTTATTTAGAGAGAAACTCCTTCCCTAGAAAGGATCCATTCTTAGCAACGAATATCTTGCCTTCGGATCTATGATAGAAGGTGTACCCAACAGTTTCCTTTGGGTATCCTATGAAGACACATTTCTCCGATTTGGGTTCGAGCTTATCAGGTTGAAGCTTTTTCACATAAGCATCGCAGCCCCAAACTTTAAGAAACGACAACTTGGGTTTCTTGCCAAACCACAGTTCATAAGGTGTCATCTCAACGGATTTAGATGGTGCCCTATTTAACGTGAATGCAGTCGTCTCTAAAGCATAACCCCAAAACAATAGCGGTAAATTAGTAAGAGACATCATAGATCGCACCATATCTAATAAAATGCGGTTACGACATTTGGACACACCATTACGCTGTGGTGTTCCGGGTGGCGTGAGTTGCGAAACTATTCCGCATTGTTTCAAATGAAGACCAAAATCGTAACTCAAATATTTTCCTCCACGATCAGATCGCAGAAACTTTATTTTCTTGTTACGATGATTTTCCACTTCACTCTGAAATTCTTTGAACTTTTCAAATGTTTCAGACTTATGTTTCAGCAAGTAGATATACCCATATCTGCTTAAATCATCTGTGAAGGTCAGAAAATAACGATACCTGCCGCAAGCCTCAATATTCATCGGACCGCATACATCAGTATGTATTATTTTCAATAAATCTGTTGCTCGCTCCATTGTTCCAGAGAACGGAGTTTTAGTCATCTTGCCCATGAGGCATGGTTCACAAGTCCCAAGTGATTCATAATCAAGTGATTCCAAAAGTCCATCAGTATGGAGTTTCTTCATGCGCTTTACACCAATATGACCAAAACGGCAATGCCACAAATAAGTTGCACTATCATTATCAACTCTGCATCTTTTGGCTTCAATATTATGAATATGTGTATAACTACTATCGAGATTCAACAAAAATAGACCACTCTTCAAGGGTGCATCACCATAAAAGATATTACTCATATAAATAGAACTACCATTATTCTTAGATTTAAATGAATAACCGTCTCGCATCAAACAAGATCCATATATAATGTTCATGCTTAACGCTGGCACCAAATAACAATTATTTAGGTCTAAAACTAATCCCGAAGGTAGATGTAGAGGTAGCGTGCCGACGGCGATCACATCGACTTTGGAACCATTTCCCACGGGCATCGTCACCTCGTCCTTAGCCAATCTTTGCTTAATCCGTAGTCCCTGTTTCGAGTTGCAAATATTAGCAACAGAACCAGTATCAAATACCCAGGCACTACTGCGAGCATTAGTAAGGTACACATCAATAACATGTATATCACATATACCTTTGTTCACTTTGCCATCCTTCTTATCCGCCAAATACTTGGGGCAGTTCCGCTTCCAGTGACTAGTCCCTTTGCAGTAGAAGCACTCAGTCTCAGGCTTAGGTCCAGACTTGGGCTTCTTCACTTGAGCAACAACTTGCTTGCCGTTCTTCTTGAAGTTCCCCTTCTTCCCTTTATCCTTCTTCTTGAAACTGGTGGTCTTGTTGACCATCAACACTTGATGCTCCTTCTGGATTTCTACCTCCGCAGCCTTTAGCATTGCAAAGAGCTCGGGAATTGTCTTACCCGTCCCTTGCATATTATAGTTCATCATGAAGCTTTTGTAGCTTGGTGGAAGTGATTGAAGAACTCTGTCAATGACACTATCAACCGGAAGATTAACTCCTAGCTGACTCAAGTGATTATGATACCCAGACATTTTGAGTATATGTTCACTGACAGAACTATTCTCCTCCATTTTACAGCTGTAGAACTTATTGGAGACTTCATATCTCTCAATTCGGGCATTTGCTTGAAATATTAACTTCAACTCCTGGAACATCTCATATGCTCCATGACGTTCAAAACGTCATTGAAGTCCCGGTTCTAAGCCGTAAAGCATGGCACACTGAACTATCGAGTAGTCGTCAGCTTTGCTCTGCCAGGCGTTCACAATATCCGGCGTTGCTCCTGCAGCGGGTTTTGCACCTAGCGGTGCTTCCAGGACGTAATTCTTTCTGTGCAGCAATGAGGATAATACTCAAGTTACGGACCCAGTCCGTGGAGTTGCTGCCATCATCTTTCAACTTAGCTTTCTCTAGGAACACATTAAAATTCAAAGGAACAGTAGCACGGGCCATTGATCTATAACAACATAGACATGCAAAATACTATCAGGTACTAAGTTCATGATAAGTTAAAGTTTAATTAATCATATTACATAAGAACTCCCACTTAGATAGACATCCCTCTAATCATCTAAGTGATCACGTGATCGAAATCAACTAAACCATGTCCGATCATCACGTGAGATGGAGTAGTTTTCAATGGTGAACATCACTATGTTGATCATATCTACTATACGATTCACGCTCGACCTTTCGGTCTCAGTGTTCCGAGGCCATATCTGCATATGCTAGGCTTGTCAAGCTTAACCCGAGTATTCTGCATGTGCAAAACTGGCTTGCACCCATTGTATGTGAACATAGAGCTTATCACACCCGAATCATCACGTGGTGTCTCGGCACGACGAACTATAGCAACGGTGCATACTCAGGGAGAACACTTGTACTTTGAAATTTAGTGAGAGATCATCTTATAATGCTACCGCCGAACTAAGAAAAATAAGATGCATAAAGGATAAACATCACATGCAATCAATATAAGTGATATGATATGGCCATCATCATCTTGTGCCTTTAATCTCCACCGTCATGATCACCATCATCACCGGCTTGACACCTTGATCTCCATCGAAGCATCGTTGTCGTCTCGCCAACTATTGCTATCACGACTGTCGCTACCGCTTAGTGATAAAGTAAAGCAATTACATGGCGATTGCATTTCATACAATAAAGCGACAATCATAAGGCTCCTGCCAGTTGCCGATAACTGTTACAAAACATGATCATCTCATACAAAAATTTATATACCATCACGTCTTGACCATAGCACATCACAACATACCCTGCAAAAACAAGTTAGACGTCCTCTACTTGTTGTGGCAAATTTTACATGGCTGTTACGGGTTTTTTTGACAGAAAGACTGTAAGGGAACCCCCTACAGTATAATTGGTGCAACAAACCCAAATTGCAAGTACCATGCCTTGAACCTGGATGGGTGGGAAGGCATCAGCCCCATCCCACCACTAGGCTATGCCTTAGTCTGCGGCTGTTACGGGTTTAGCAAAAACCGTTCTTACCTACGCATCAAAAACCACAACGATTTTTCGTCAAGTGTGCTGTTTAAACCTTCAACAAGGACCGGGCGTACTCACACTCGATTCAACTAAAGTTGGAGAAACAGACACCCACTAGCCACTTGTGTGTGAAGCACGGCGGTAGAACCAGTCTCATGAACGCGGTCATGTAATGTCGGTCTGGGCCGCTACATCCAACAATACCGCCGAATCAAAGTATGACATGCTGGTAAGCAGTATGACTATTATCGCCCACAACTCTTTGTGTTCTAATTGTGCATATAACATCTATGCATAGACTTGGCTCTGATACCACTTTTGGGAACGCAGTATTTCAAAAAAATTACCTACGATCATGCAAGATCTATCTATGTGATGCATAGCAACGAGCGGGAGAGTGTGTCCACGTACCCTCGTAGACCGAAAGCGGAAGCGTTAAGTAACGCGGTTGATGTAGTCGAATGTCTTCGCGATCCAACCGATCAAGTACCAAACGCACGGCACCTCCGCGATCTGCACACGTTCAGCTCGGTGACGTCCCTCAAACTCTTGATTCAACTGAGGCCGAGGGAGAGTTCCATCAGCATGATGGCGTAGTGACGTTGTTGATGAAGTTACCGACGCAGGGCTTCGCCGAAGCACTACAACGATATGACCGAGGTGCAAATATGTGGACGGGGGCACCGCACACGGCTAAAACAATCAACTTGTGTGTCTATGGGGTGCCCCCCTCCCCCATATATAAAGGAGGGGAGGAGGGCGCCGGCCGGCCTCATGGTGCGCCCCCAAGGGGGGGGGGGGAATCCTACTCCTACTAGGAGTAGGTTCCCCCCTTTCCTAGTCCTAATAGGAGGGGGAAGGAAGGGGAAGAGGAGAGAAAGGAAAGGGGGGCCGGCCCCCTTCCCAATTCAGATTGGGCTTGGGGGCGACCTCCTCTTGGCCTTCTCCTTTCTCTTCCACTAAAGCCCATGTAGGCCCATTAAGCCCCCGGGGGGGTTCCGGTAACCCCCTAGTACTCCAGAAAATGCCAAAACCTATCTGAAACCTTTCCGGTGTCCAAACATAGCCTTCCAATATATCAATCTTCATGTCTCGACCATTTCGAGACTCCTCGTCATGTCCGTGATCACATCCGGGACTCCAAACTACATTCGGTACATCAAAACACATAAACTCATAATACCGATCGTCATCGAACGTTAAGCGTGCGGACCCTACGGGTTCGAGGACTATGTAGACATGACCGAGACTCATCTTCGGTCAATAACCAATAGCGAAACCTGGATGCTCATATTGGCTCCCACATACTGTACGAAGATCTTTATGTGTCAAACCGCATAACAACATATGTTGTTCCCTTTGTCATCGGTATGTTACTTGCCCAAGATTCGATCGTCGGTATCACTATACCTAGTTCAATCTTGTTACAGGCAAGTCTCTTTACTCGTTCCGTAATGCATCATCCTGATAATCCCCAAGTGCAAGGAATCATTGTAGCAATTTCCAAAGGTGGAAGTGATAAGTATGGAGTGTCGAACCCACAAGGAGCTAAAGGTAAGATCAATATTCTCTCAAGCCCTATCTGCCACTGATACGACTCTACGTACACCGAGCGTTTGCTTCCAACTAGCAACGAGAAATAAAACTACATTGTGGGTATGAAGTGGATAACTTTGTATGATATCGGAGAGCTAAAATATAAAAGTTGGTGCTGTTATCATAAAGTTAGAATATATTACTACATATTATAAATAGCGAGTGTGGAATAATGGTGGATCGGTGTGCGGAATTGTCCTAGGCAACCGTTGACAAGACCGGTGATCACTATTGCAGTTTCATATGAGGGAGAGGCATAAGCTAACATACTTTCTCTACATGGATCATATGCACTTATGATTGGAACTCTAGCAAGCATCCGCAACTACTAAAGATCATTAAGGTAAAACCCAACCATAGCATTAAAGCATCAATTCCTCTTTATTCCCATACGCAACAACCCCTTTACTCGGGTTTGTGTTTCAGTCACTCACCAACCCACTATAAGCGAATCATGAACGTATTGCAACACCCTACAGCGGGAACCCCTCATGCTTGCGCGACACGGAGGGCACAATAGGACAGCATCAAAGTAAAACATACAATTCATACCAATCTAGATCATCAATCAACCCAAAGACAAAAGATATCTACTCAAAACATCATAGGATGGCAACACATCATTGGCTTATAATATGTGGCATAAAGAACCATGTTCAAGTAGGGATTACAGCGGGGTGCGGGAGAGTGGACCGCGTAAAAGAGATGAGGATGGTGATGATGATGGTGATGTTGATGAAGACGATCACCGCGGCGATGATTCCCCTCTCGATGGCACTCCGGTGCCACCAAGAGAGAGGAGGAGAGGTTCTCCCCCTTGTGCTTCCTCCTCCATGGCCTCTCCCCTCTGGTCCTTGGCCTTCATGGTGATGATGGCCCCTCCGGGATCCTCCACCATGCCCTCCGGTGATGATGGCCCCCTCCGGCAGGGTGCCAGAGAGGGCCTAGATTGATTTCTCGTGGCTACAGAGGCTTGCGGCGGCGGAACTCCCGATCTAGGTTAATTTTCCGAGGTTTCTGTATTTATAGGAATTTTTGGCGTCAGTCTCACGTCAAGGAGGTGCCCGAGCTGTCCACGAGGCAGGCCCACGCGCCCAGGGGTGGGCGCGCCCCCCACCCTCGTGGGCAGCTCGGGACTCTTCTGGCCCAACTCCGATGCTCCGTGGTCTTCTTTTGGTCCATAAAAAATCATCAAAAATTGGCACGTCAATTGGACTCCGTTTGGTATTCCTTTTCTGCAAAACTCAAAAACAAGGAGAAAACAGAAATGGCACTGGGCTCTTGGTTAATAGGTTAGTCCCAAAAATCATATAAAATAGCATATAAATGCATATAAACATCTAAGATGGATAATATAATAGCATGAATACTTCATAAATTATAGATACGTTGGAGACGTATCAGCATCCCCAAGCTTAATTCCTGCTCGTCCTCGAGTAGGTAAATGATAAAAGAAATAATTTATGAAGTGTGAATGCTAGCAGGTGCACAAGTTTGATCAATGATAATTTCAGTCACCTTTTCTAGCATCATTATATGTCATAACAGTAGCTCATCTCATAAAACTTCTCATGATAAAGTAACAAGCTATTCACATGTTAAAGTATAGATCATAAACTTTCTTGAAAACTAACAAACCGTGTTATCAGTCATCAAACAATTACAATTCATCTTATTTTCAGGAAGAGTCTATGTCAGAGCTTTGATTTAGCAAACTCCACATACTCAACTATCATTTAGTCTTTCACAATTGCTAACACTCACGCGATATTTATGGGTTCAAAGTTTTAATCAGACACAGAGAAAGATAGGGGCTTATAGATTCGCCTCCCAACCTTTTACCTCAAGGGTAATGTCAACAATAATAGTTCATGATGCCTTACATCCAATTGGATATATATATATATATCAGAATCTTTCCAACACAATGTGCTTGCCAAAGGATAAAATGTAAAAAGGAAAGGTGAAAATCACCATGACTCTTGCATAAGGGTAAGAGATAAAAGTAAAAGATAGGCCCTTCGCAGAGGGAAGCAGAGGTTGCCATGCGCTTTCAGGGTTGGATGCACAAAATCTTAATGCGAAAGAACGTCACTTTATATTGCCACTTGTGATATGGACCTTTATTATGCAGTCCGTCTCTTTTATTTCTTCCACATCACAAGATCGTATAAAGCTTATTTCCTCCACACTAATCAATCATACATATTTAGAGAGCAATTTTTATTGCTTGCACCGATGACAACTTACTTGAAGGATCTTACTCAATCCATAGGTAGGTATGGTGGACTCTTATGGCAAAACCGGGTTTAAGGGTATTTGGAAGCACAAGTAGTATCTCTACTTAGTGCAAAGAATTTGGCTAGCATGAGGGGGAAAGGCAAGCTCAACGTGTTGGGCGATCCATGACAATATACTTTATTTCAGATATAAGAAAACATAACCCATTACGTTGTCTTCCTTGTCCAACATCAACCTTTTAGCATGGCATATTTTAATGAGTGCTCACAATTACAAAAGATGTCCAAGATAGTATTTTATATGTGAAATCCCTCTTCCTTCAATATTCTTTCATGAATTGTTCAAGTGACCAATTCTAAGTTTGCTAACTTTCAATAAGTTTACTACCTATACTTATTATGTGTGAAGTCATTACTCCCCATGTTATAAGCATATGAAACATATATGACATTCAAATTTATATATAAAACCCCATGTTATAAGCATATGAAACATATATAACCATGTTATAAGCAGAGCTTCAAATTTATGACATTCAATTTATCCAACCGTTTACTCATAGGATATACATGAAGCACATGAATAAATGACAAACTAATCCAAAAGATATGAGTGAAGAACACTGAGTAGTCAAATAATTAACTAGCCATGGGAGGATTCTTTTTCATTCAATATTTCAGATCCAATGATTTTATTCAAACAGCAAGTAAAATTGAAAATACGCTCCAAGCAAAACACATATCATGTGACAAATAAAAATATAGCTCCGAGTAAGGTATACCGATAGTTTTGAAGATGAAAGAGGGGATGCCCTCCGGGGCATCCCCAAGCTTAGGTACTTGAGTCTTCCTTGAATATTACCTTGGGGTGGCTTGGGAATCCCCAAGCTTAGGGTCTTTCCACTCTTATTCTCCTCATATCGATATCTCACCCAAAGCTTGAAAACTTCAATCACACAAAACTTAACCAAACTTCGTGAGATAGGTTAGTATGATAAAGAGTAAACCATTTACTTTGGTACTGTTAAGGACAAGTTTCATAATTGTTCTCACACAATGCCTACTGTACCATATCATTTCTACAATTTATATTGAGAAATATAAGTCATAGAAACTAGAAAACAAGCAAACTATACAATGAAAACAGAATCTGTCAGAAACAGAACAGTCTGTAATGATCTGAACATAAACCATACTTCTGCTACTCCAAAAATTATGAAATAAATTGGTGGACGTGAGGAATTTGTCTATTAATCTTCTGCAAAAATAATCAACTAAAATGCACTCTTCTGTAAAAAATGACAGCTAATCTCGTGAGCGCAAAGTTGCTGTTTTTTACAGCAAGATCACATTGACTTTCTCCCAAGTCTTCCCAAAGGTCTTACTTGGCACTTTATTGAAAAAAAGCTATAAAACATGATTAATACAGTAGCTTAATCATCTAAACACAAAAAAACATTAAGGGTAAATATTGGGTTGTCTCCCAACAAGCGCTTTTCTTTAATGCCTTTTAGCTAGGCATGATGATTTCAATGATGCTCACATAATAGACAAGAATTGAAACACAAAGAGAGCATCTTGAAGAATATGACTAGCACATTTAAATCTAACCCACTTCCTATTCCTAGGGATTTTGTGAGCACACAACTTATGGGAACAAGAATCAACTAGCATAGGAAGGCAAAACAAGTATAACTTCAAAACTTTAAGCACATAGAGAGGAAACTTGATATTATTGCAACTCCTACAAGCATGTATTCCTCCCTCATAATAATTTTCAGTAGCATCATGGATAGCAATTTTGTTCTCATACTCAATTGTAACCTCTTCCGAAATAGTGGAATCATTACTAGCTAAAGTTGACACTCTTCCAAATCCACTTTCATAAATATCACACTAAGATTCAACACCCTCCAAAATAGTGGGATCACTAATTCCTAAAGTTGACACTCTTCCAAACCCACTTTTAAATTATAGTATTATTCATACTCCAAAAGATATAAGTGAAGTTCATGGAGCATTCTACAAGTAATATAGACTAACCAATATCCAAGCTCAAAATGTATAAGTGAAGCACATGAAGCATTCTATAAAACCATACTCAAAAGATTTAAATGAAGCACAAAGAGCAATTCTATAAGAACATACTTAAGTGAAGCACATGAAGTATTCTATAAATCAATGAATGGCGATCTCATGCTAGCATGGTTCTTAAAGGAAAAACAAAAACACAAAAGACACAAATCATGTGAACAAAGCAAAAACCGAGGTATACCGATATTTGTTGAAGAAGAAAGATGAGATACCAACCGGGGCATCCCCAAGCTTAGATGCTTGAGTATCCTTTGAAATATTTACTTGGGGTGCCTTGGGCATCCCCAAGCTTGAACTCTTGCCTCTCTTTATTCTTCTCATATTGATAGCTCCTCGACCTTCGGACACTTCATCCACACAAAACTTTAACAAAAACTTGTGAGATCCGTTAGTGTAATAAAGAAAATCACTACCTTTAGGTACTGTAATGAACTCATTCTTTATTTATATTTGTGTTAAACCTACTGTATTCCAACTTCTCTATGGTTCATACACCCCGATACTAGCCATAGATTCACCAAAATAAGCAAACAACACGCGAAAAACAGAATCTGTCAAAAACAGGACAGTCTGTAGTAATCTGGAAGTTTAGCAAACTTCTGTAACTCCTAAAATTATGAAATAAATTTGAAAATTTGAAAATTTTGTACAGAAGTAATGTGCAAAAAGTTTCAGACCCATTTGACCTTCCAGTAAAAAATGTAAATTCATGCACTACAGCCAAAGTTTCTGTTTTTGTTCTGCACATAGTAAACAAGCACTCTAATCAACCCAAAACCAAAGCTTGGCATATTATTTTTATAATACAATGGATATATACAAGGGGATAATTATTTTACAGAGAAACTTCCATGAAAAATTCTACATTGTTTCCGTGAGCATGAACACAAGTGCTCAAGGTCGACTCTCACTTCTTCAATGCATAACTTTCCAATCACTTCTCTTTTTGAAAAACTTTTTAGGCATGAGAGGCAAGTAATTTTTTTGTATTTTCATTCTTTTAATTTTTTTTGTATGTTTCACCCACAACTAAATAGAAACAAAAAGGAAAAACAAAATCTACTTAGTGAAGAAAGCAAACAAGCACACACGAGAATATCAACCCCACGCTAATGCTCCCCAGCAACGGCGCCAGAAAAGAGCTTGATAATCCCCAAGTGCAAGGAATCATCGTAGCAATTTCCAAAGGTGGAAGTGATAAGTATGGAGTGTCGAACCCACAAGGAGCTAAAGGTAAGATCAATATTCTCTCAAGCCCTATCTGCCACTGATACGACTCTACTACACCGATCGTTTGCTTCCAACTAGCAACGAGAAATAAAACTACGTTGTGGGTATGAAGTGGATAACTTTGTATGATATCGGAGAGCTAAAATATAAAAGTAGGTGCTGTTATCATAAAGTTAGAATATATTATTAAATATTATAAATAGCGAGTGTCGAATAATGGTGGACCGGTGTGCGGAATTGTCCTAGGCAACCGTTGACAAGACCGGTGATCACTGTTGTAGTTTCATATGAGGGAGAGGCATAAGCTAACATACTTTCTCTACATGGATCATATGCACTTATGATTGGAACTCTAGCAAGCATCCGCAACTACTAAAAATCATTAAGGTAAAACCCAACCATAGCATTAAGGCATCAAGTCCTCTTTATTCCCATACGCAACAACCCCCTTACTCGGGTTTGTGTTTCAGTCACTCACCAACCCACTATAAGTGAATCATGAACGTATTGCAACACCCTACAGTGGGAACCCCTCACGCTTGCGCGACGCGGAGGGCACCATAGGACAGCATCAAAGTAAAACATACAATTCATACCAATCTAGATCATCAATCAACCCAAAGACAAAAGATATCTACTCGAAACATCATAGGATGGCAACACATCATTGGCTTATAATATGTGGCATAAAGCACCATGTTCAAGTAGGGATTACAGCGGGGTGCGGGAGAGTGGACCTCATAAAAGAGATTAGGATGGTGATGATGATGGTGATGTTGATGAAGACGATCACCGCGGCGATGATTCCCCTCTCGATGGCACTCCGGTGCCACCAAGAGAGAGGAGGAGAGGTTCTCCCCCTTGTGCTTCCTCCTCCATGGCCTCTCCCCTCTGGTCCTTGGCCTTCATGGTGATGATGGCCCCTCCGGGATCCTCCTCCATGCCCTCCGGTGATGATGGCCCCCTCTGGTAGGGTGCCAGAGAGGGCCTAGATTGATTTCTCGTGGCTACAGAGGCTTGCGGCGGCGGAACTCCCGATCTAGGTTAATTTTCCGAGGTTCTGTATTTATTGGAATTTTTGGCGTCGGTCTCACGTCAAGGAGGTGCCCGAGCTGTCCACGAGGCAGGCCCACGCGCCCAGGGGGGTGGGCGCACCCCCCACCCTCGTGGGCAGCTCAGGACTCTTCAGGCCCAACTCCGATGCTCCGTGGTCTTCTTTTGGTCCATAAAAAATCATCAAAAATTGGCACGTCAATTGGACTCCGTTTGGTATTCCTTTTCTGCAAAACTCAAAAACAAGGAGAAAACAGAAACTGGCACTAGGCTCTAGGTTAATAGGTTAGTCCCAAAAATCATATAAAATAGCATATAAATGCATATAAAACATCTAAGATGGATAATATAATAGCATGAATACTTCATAAATTATAGATACGTTGGAGACGTATCACATCCCTCAACTAACTCATTAGTCACATTGCTTGCAAGGCTTATAGTGATGTGCATTACGGAGAGGGCCCAGAGATACCTCTCCGACAATCGGAGTGACAAATCCTAATCTCGATCTATGCCAACTCAACAAACACCATTGGAGACACCTGTAGAGTATCTTTATAATCACCCAGTTATGTTGTGACGTTTGATAGCACACTAAGTGTTCCTCCGGTATTCGGGAGTTGCATAATCTCATAGTCATAGGAACATGTATAAGTCATGAAGAAAGCAATAGCAACAAACTAAACAATCATAGTGCTAAGCTAACGGATGGGTCATGTCAATCACATCATTCTCTAATGATGTGATCCCGTTAATCAAATGACAACTCATGTCTATGGCTAGGAAACTTAACCATCTTTGATTAAAGAGCTAGTCAAGTAGAGGCATACTAGTGACACTCTGTTTGTCTATCTATTCACACATGTACTAAGTTTCCGGTTGATACAATTCTAGCATGAATAATAAACATTTATCATGATATAAGGAAATATAAATAACAACTTTATTATTGCCTCTAGGGCATATTTCCTTCAGCACCACCATCCTCTGCGTCAACTCGTCGTCCACCGCTTGCGTCTCACCATCAAAGTCAATCATCGGATCTAAAGAGAGTAACCCTCACAAAGATCTTTCGGTGATACCGCAATCCGCCACGAGGCCGCCCCCATAGGCCGTACCGGTTGCTACCTCTTGAGCACTGCGATGGTTTTCCCTTGAAGAGGAAAGGGTGATGCAGCAAAGTAGCGTAAGTATTTCCCTCAGTTTTTGAGAACCAAGGTATCAATCCAGTAGGAGGCCACGCCCAAGTCCCTCGCACCTACACAAACAAATATAAACCTCACAACCAACGCAATAAACCGGTTGTCAATCCCTTCACGGTCACTTACGAAAGTGAGATCTGATAGATATGATAAGATAATATTTTTGGTATTTTTATAATAGAGATGCAAAGTAAAAATAAAAGGCAATAAAAATAGCTAAGTGTTGGAAGATTAATATGATGGAAAATAGACCCGGGGGCCATAGGTTTCACTAGTGGTTTCTCTCAAGAGCATAAGTATTATGGTGGGTGAACAAATTACTTATGAGCAATTGATAGAATTGAGCATAGTTATGAGAATATCTAGGTATGATCATGTATATAGGCATCACGTCCGCGACAAGTAGACCGACTCCTGCCTGTATCTACTACTATTACTCCACACATCGACCCCTATCCAGCATGCATCTAGAGTATTAAGTTCAAAAGAGCAGAGTAACGCTTTAAGTAAAATGACATGATGTAGAGGGATAAACTCATGCAATATGATATAAACCCCATCTTGTTATCCTCGATGGCAACAATACAATACGTGCCTTGCTGCCCCTACTGTCACTGGGAAAGGACACCGCAAGATTGAACCCAAAGCTAAGCACTTCTCCCATTGCAAGAAAGATCAATCTAGTAGGCCAAACCAAACTGATAATTCGAAGAGACTTGCAAAGATAACCAATCATACATAAAAGAATTCAGAGGAGATTCAAATATTGTTCATAGATAAACTTGATCATAAACCCACAATTCATCAATCTCAACAAACACACCGCAAAAGAAGATTACATCGAATAGATCTCCACGAGAATCATGGAGAACTTTGTATTGAGATCCAAAGAGAGAGAAGAGGCCATCTAGCTAATAACTATGGACCCGAAGGTCTGAGGTAAACTACTCACACATCATCGAAGAGGCTATGGTGTTGATGTAGAAGCCCTCCGTGATCAATGCCCCCTCCGGCAGGATGCAGGAAAAGGCCCCAAGATGGGATCTCACGGGTACAGAAGGCCGCGGCGGTGGAATTAGGTTTTCATGGATGCTTCTGTTGGTTTGGGAGTACGTAGGTATATATAGGAGGAAGAAGTACGTCGGTGGAGCAACATGGGCCCCACGAGGGTGGAGGGCGCGCCCAGGGGGGTAGGCGCGCCCCCCTACCTCGTGCTCTCCTGGTTGCTTTCTTGACGTAGGGTCCAAGTCCTCTGGATCACGTTTGTTCCGAAAATCCTGTTCCCGAAGGTTTCATTCCGTTTGGACTCGGTTTGATATTCTTTTTCTGCGAAACTCTGAAATAGGCAAAAAACAGCAATTTGGGCTGGGCCTCCGGTTAATAGGTTAGTCCCAAAAATAATATAGAAGTGTATAACAAAGCCCATTGATCATCCAAAACAGAATATAATATAACATGCAGCAATAAAAAATTATAGATACGTTGGAGACGTATCAAGCATCCCCAAGCTTAATTCCTGCTCGTCCTTGAGTAGGTAAATGATAAAAACAGAATTTTTGATGCGGAATGCTACTTGGCATAATTTTTTTAATGTAACCCTCTTAATTGTGGTATGAATATTCAGATCCGAAAGATTCAAGATAAAAGTTTAATGTTGACATAAAAGCAATAATACTTCAAGGATACTAACTAAGAAATTATGTCTTCTCAAAATAACATGGCCAAAGAAAGTTCATCCCTACAAAATCATATAGTTTAGTCATGCTCCATTTTCGTCACACAAGAATGCTCTCATCATGCACAACCCCGATGACAAGCCAAGCAATTGTTTCATACTTTAGTAATCTCAAACTTTTTCAACCTTCACGCAATACATGAGCGTGAGCCATGGATATAGCACTATGGGTGGAATAGAATATAATGATGGGGGTTATGTGGAGAAGACAAAAAAGGAGAAAGTCTCACATCAACGCGGCTAATCAACGGGCTATGGAGATGCCCATCGATTGATGTTAATGCAAGGAGTAGGGATTGCCATGCAACGGATGCACTAGAGCTATAAATGCATGAAAGCTCAACAAAAGAAACTAAGTGGGTGTGCATCCTACTTGCTTGCTCACGAAGACCTAGGGCATTTGAGGAAGCCCATTGTTGGAATATACAAGCCAAGTTCTATAATGAAAAATTCCCACTAGTATATGAAAGTGACAAAACAAGAGACTCTCTATCATGAAAATCATGGTGCTACTTTGAAGCACAAGTGTGGAAAAAAAGGATGTAGCATTGTCCCTTTTTTTGGGCCTTCTTTTTTTGGCCTTTCTTCTTTTTTTGGGACAATGCTCTATGAATGATGATCATCACACTTCTATTTATTTACAACTCAATGATTACAACTCGATACTAGAACAAAGTTTGACTCTATATGAATGCCTCCGGCGGTATATCGGGATAGCAATGAATCAAGAGTGACATGTATGAAAAATTATGAACGGTGGCTTTGCCACAAATATGATGTCAACTACATGATCATGCAAAGCAATATGACAATGATGAACGTGTCATGATAAACGGAACAGTGGAAAGTTGCATGGCAATATATCTCGGAATGGCTATGGAAATGCCATAATAGGTAGGTATGGTGGCTTTTTTGAGGAAGATATAAGGAGGTTTATGTGTGAAAGAGCGTATCATATCACGGGGTTTGGATGCACTGGCGAAGTTTGCACCAACTCTCAATGTGAGAAAGGGCAATGCACGGTACCGAAGAGGCTAGCAATGATGGAAGGGTAAGAGTGCGTATAATCCATGGACTCAACATTAGTCATAAAGAACTGACATAATTATTGCAAAAATCTACAAGTCATCAAAAACCAAGCACTACACGCATGCTCCCAGGGGGATAGATTGGTAGGAAAAGACCATCGCTCGTCCCCGACCGCCACTCATAAGGAAGACAATCAAAGAACACCTCATGTTTCAAATTTGTTACATAACGTTTACCATACGTGCATGCTACGGGACTTGCAAACTTCAACACAAGTATTTCTTAATTTCACAACTACTCAACTAGCACAACTTTAATATCACTACCTCCATATCTCAAAACAATCATCAATCATCAAACTTCTCTTAGTATTCAGCACACTCATAACAAAGGTTTTTTTACTAGTCTTGAATACTTAGCATATTAGGATTAATTTTCCTACTTAAGCAAATTACCATGCTGTTTAAGACTCTCAAAATAATATAAGTGAAGCATGAGAGAATAATAGTTTCTATAAAACAAATCCACCGCCGTGCTCTAAAAGATATAAGTGAAGCACTAGAGCAAAAACTATATAGCTCAAAAGATATAAGTGAAGCGCATAGAGTATTCTAATAAATTCCGAATCATGTGTGTTTCTCTCAGAAGGTGTGTATCTCAAAGATGATTGTGGTAAACTAAAAAGCAAAGACTCAAATCATACAAGACGCTCCAAGCAAAAACATATCATGTGGTGAATAAAAATATAGCTCCAAGTAAAGTTACCGATGGAAGTAGACGAAAGAGGGGATGCCTTCCGGGGCATCCCCAAGCTTTGGCTTTTTGGTGTCCTTAGATTATCTTGGGGTGCCATGGGCATCCCCAAGCTTAGGCTCTTTCCACTCCTTGTTCCATAATCCATCAAATCTTTTACCCAAAACTTGAAAACTTCACAACACAAAGCTTAACAGGAAATCTCGTGAGCTCCGTTAGCGAAAGAAAACAAAACACCACTTCAAGGTACTGTAATGAACTTATTATTTATTTATATTGGTGTTAAACCTACTGTATTCCAACTTTTCTATGGTTTATAAACTATTTTACTAGCCATAGATTCATCAAAATAAGCAAACAACACACGAAAAACAGAATCTGTCAAAAACAGAACAGTCTGTACTAATCAGTAACTAACACCAACTTCTGGAACTCAAAAAATTCAGCCAAAATAGGACGACCTAGACAATTTGTTTATTGATCAGAAGCAATTGGAATCAATATTTTATCACATTCTGGTGATTTGTAAAAATTATTTTCGTGAACAGAAAGTTTCTGGAATTTTCAGCAAGATCAAATAACTATCATCCAAGAAGATCCTATAGGTTTAAATTGGCACAAACACTAATTAAAACATAAAAACAAATCTAACCAGAGGCTAGATCAAAGATTTATTCCTAAACAGAAGCAAAAAGCAAAAAACTAAAAATAAAGTTGGGTTGCCTCCCAACAAGCGCTATCGTTTAACACCCCTAGCTAGGCATAAAAGTAAGGATAGATCTAGGTAATGTCATCTTGGGTCTTTAATTTTTTAGCGGAGTTATGCTCGAATCCGGGAAGTTCTTTACGTTTCCCTTCATATTCGGAAATTTTGAGATCTAAAGAGTCCAACTGCTTATTGCAAAGGGTAATCAACATATTCATGCGGTGGAGATTCCCGCTAACACTCTTAAGAGGTTCAAGAGATTTTTGTAAAATCTTTGTTACTTCGCAAATTTTCTCAAAAACTTGCGTTTCTTCTTGGGTATGATGAGGCCCCTTTTGTTGAGGTAGTGTTCCCACTATACCTTCTATAATTTCATGCGCAATACTGGGATCAACTTCAATAAAATTGCCTTTGGCAACGCAATCCAAGAGTTGTCTATGAGACATATTCAATCCAACATAAAATTTGTGAAGCAAAATTCTAAAATTCACCTCTAGGGTGGAATTACGATAAAATTCCATCATTTTAAACCAAGCATCTTTTAAGTTTTCTCCTTGTCTTTGTTTGAAGTGAAGAACCTCAAACTCGGGAGACAAAGGAGTAGATAGAAGACTAGCCATTACGACAAAGCAAGCGAAAGAGGCGAACGGAAAAGAGGGCGAATAGAAACGGCAAGGGTGAAGTGGGGGAGAGGAAAACGAGAGGCAAATGGCAAATAATGGAATGTGGGAGATAAGAGTTTGTGATGGGTACTTGGTATTTGACTTTTGCGTAGACTCCCCGGCAACGGCGCCAGAAATGGCTCGTTGTCGGGAGTCAAATCTTGACTTGACTTGGTGTAGGCCTCCCCGGCAACGGAGCCAGAAATCCTTCTTGCTACCTCTTGGAGCACTGCGTTGGTTTTCTCTTGAAGAGGAAAGGGTGATGCAGCAAAGTAGCGTAAGTATTTCCCTCAGTTTTTGAGAACCAAGCTATCAATCCAGTAGGAGGCCACGCCCAAGTCCCTCGCACCTACACAAACAAATATAAACCTCGCAACCAACGCAATAAAGGGGTTGTCAATCCCTTCACGGTCACTTACGAAAGTGAGATCTGATAGATATGATAAGATAATACTTTTGGTATTTTTATAATAGAGATGCAAAGTAAAACTAAAAGGCAATAAAAATAGCTAAGTGTTGGAAGATTAATATGATGGAAAATAGACCCGGGGGCCATAGGTTTCACTAGTGGCTTCTCTCAAGAGCATAAGTATTACGGTGGGTGAACAAATTACTGTTGAGCAATTGATAGAATTGAGCATAGTTATGAGAAAATCTAGGTATGATCATATATATAGGCATCACGTCCGCGACAAGTAGACCGACTCCTGCCTGCATCTACTACTATTACTCCACACATCAACCGCTATCCAGCATGCATCTAGAGTATTAAGTTCAAAAGAACAGAGTAACGCTTTAAGTAAAATGACATGATGTAGAGGGATAAACTCATGCAATATGATATAAACCCCATCTTGTTATCCTCGATGGCAACAATACAATACGTGCCTTGCTGCCCCTACTGTCACTGGGAAAGGACACCGCAAGATTGAACCCAAAGCTAAGCACTTCTCCCATTGCAAGAAAGATCAATCTAGTAGGCCAAACCAAACTGATAATTCGAAGAGACCTGCAAAGATAACCAATCATACATAAAAGAATTCAGAGGAGATTCAAATATTGTTCATAGATAAACTTGATCCTAAACCCACAATTCATCGGTCTCAACTAACAGACCGCAAAAGAAGATCACATCGAATAGATCTCCACGAGAATCGTGGAGAACTTTGTATTGAGATCCAAAGAGAGAGAAGAAGCCATCTAGCTAATAACTATGGAGCCGAAGGTCTGAGGTAAACTACTCACACATCATCGGAGAGGCTATGGTGTTGATGTAGAAGCCCTCCGTGATCAATGCCCCCTCCGGCAGGACGCCAAAAAGGCCCCAAGATGGGATCTCACGGGTACAGAAGGTTGCGGCGGTGGAATTAGGTTTTCGTGGATGCTTCTGTTGGTGTGGGGGTACGCAGGTATATATAGGAGGAAGAAGTACGTCGGTGGAGCAACGTGGGCCCCACGAGGGTGGAGGGCGCGCCCAGGGGGGTAGGCGCGCCCCCTACCTCGTGCTCTCCTAGTTGCTTTCTTGACGTAGGGTCCAAGTCCTCTGGATCATGTTTGTTCCGAAAATCACGTTCCCGAAGGTTTCATTCCGTTTGGACTCCGTTTGATATTCTTTTTCTGCGAAACTCTAAAATAGGCAAAAAACAGCAATTTAGGCTGGTCCTCCGGTTAATAGGTTAGTCCCAAAAATAATACAAAAGTGTATAACAAAGCCCATTAATCATCCAAAACAGAATATAATATAGCATGAAGCAATCAAAAATTATAGATACGTTGGAGATGTATCACCGGTCAGCACAAGGACCAACACCAACGGAGGAGCACACACTAGTAGAAAAAGGACTTTATGTGAGGCCCATTAGTCCCGGTTTGGAAACGGACCGGTACTAACGTGACCATTAGTGCCGGTTCCAACGCCTAGGGGGGCGGGCATCATTAGTCCCGGTTCGTGTTGAACCTCTAGTACTGGTTCATGACACGAACCGGGACTAAATGGGTGGTGGCAGGCTTGTGTCAGGCTGGGGGCCCACTGGCACATTTAGTCCCGGTTCGTGTCACAAACCGGGACTAGAGGTGCACCTTTAGTCCCGGTTTGTATAACCAACCGGGACTAAAGGTGCTCCTATATAAACCCTTCGTCCAGCCGAGCTCTCTGTTGTTCCCCTTTCCTCTCCTCTCTGTTCTTCCCCTCTTCCTCGAGCTCATCCTCCATTTTTGCAAAAAAATTGTCAAGATTTGAAGCCACCCCATCCATCCAAGTGTTCACAAAGGTTAGCAACTTTATCCTTTCATCTCTCATTGCTAGATTAGCTCTTGCAATGCTCTATAAGTATTGATTTGTGGGTTTTAGTTTGGAAGAATTTATAGGGGAGTTCATTTGATTTTTATGCAATCTGAGCTCAAATTTACTTCTTTGTTTGCATGTGTAGGTGTGGTTTACGTAGTGCCTTCCCGTCCTCGTCCTAACCACCATCGATCGCCCATACCGTCCCGTTGCTGGCGCCACCTTGGTGAGTCTCTTGTTCTTATCTTTTTTATAAAAAGAAAATTATGTATGTGTGATTTAGATAGTTACTGTATAATTTTCTTACCCGTACGTTGTTTGTTATATATAGTGGCATGGTTCTGATATCTGTCCCCGCCGGCCCTCGTCCGGTTTATGATTCGGATGTCATATATTCTCTTTTATAAGTACTTGTTGCATTTCATGTTTATGACAATTATGCCCATCAAGTTGACATAGATATTTTTATCTAGGAGGTATGGGAACTGGAAATTGCAACCGATCATCTTGTCCAGAAGTTAAATTTAGTTGAAAAAGAAAACGAGTATTTGAAAGAAAAATTAAAAGGATTGAAGATGAGAAGATGGAACTGGAGTTGTTTGTTGCCGATGTCGTCGATGATCACAAGATCAAGATGGATGAAATGCGCTTGAAGATTAGAAATATTAAAAAAATATGTCGTTAATCAAGAGGCTTGGTATCATTATGCTATTGGATCAATTGTTACCTTAGTTGCGGTCTTGATCGCATTTGTTGTTGCATTTAAATGCTTTAGCTAGAGAGTTTGTATGTTGTTTTATGAGAATAAGTGTGTATGAACATGTACTAATTTAGTCTTTTCGATGTTGTGTAATGAAGATCAGCCGTCAATGGATGTACAAAGACTGATGCTCTCCCCAATTCATTAATGGCGTGCATAGTTTTCTGCTTGCGGCTGAGGCAAACAAGCGTGCAGATGATTTTATGTGTTGTCCACGTGCTGATTATAAGAATGATCGAAATTAGTCTAACTCAAGAACCATTCACATCCACCTGTTTGAGTCCGGTTTCATGTCTGGCTATAACTGTTGGACCAAGCACGCAGAAAAAGGAGTCCTAATGGAAGAGAATGAAGAAGAAGAGGATGACGACAACTATCCTGGCCATGGGTACCATGAACACGATGGTACAACAACAACGGGGGAAGAAGCTGAGCCGCAATGCGGGAAGAAGCTGAAGAAGAGGCATTAGATGAGCCCGCTGATGATCTTGGTCAGGCCATTACTGATGCAAAGAGAAACTGCGCAAGTGAAAAGGAGAGGATTAAGTTGCAGCACATGTTAGAGGATCACAAGAAATTGTTGTACCCAAATTATGGAGCTGACAAGAAAAAGCTGGGCACCACACTGAAATTGCTGCAATGGAAGGCAGAGAATGGTGTATCTGACAACGGATTTAAAAAGTTGCTGATAATATTAAAGAAGATGCTTTCAAAGGACAAAGAATTGTCCGACAATACGTACGAAGCAAATAAGGTTGTCTGCCCTCTAGGATTAGAGGTGCAGAAGATACATGCATGCCCTAATGATTGCATTCCTCTACCGCGGTGAGTACGAGAATTTGAATACATGCCGGTATGCGGTGCAATGCACTATAAGATTAGCCGCAATGACCCTGGTGATGTTGCGGGCGAGCGCCCCAGGAAGAAGATTCCTGCCAAGGTGATGTGGTATGCTCCTATAATATCACGGTTGAAACGTTTGTTCGAAAATAAAGAGCATGCCAAGTTGATGCAATGGCATAAAGAAGACCGTAATAAAGACAAAAAGTTGAGAGTACCCGCTTACGAGTCGCAGTGGAGAAAAATCGAGAGAAAGTGGGACGACTTTGCAGATGACGCAAGGAACGTATGGTTGGTCTAAGCGCAGATAACATTAATCTTTTTAAGGAGCAGAGTAGCAATCATAGCACCTGGCCTGTGACTCTATGTATATATAACCTTCCTCTTTAATTGTGCATGAAGTGAAAATTCATTATGATATCAATGCTCCTTTGCAAGAGGTATCCTTAACTAGCGAGTCCACGGGATATCATATTTGTTCTTTTAGACGAACACAAACCTTATTAATTCAGCATGTTCATGAGAATATATACTATCGACATGGGGTTAGAGAGCCACAGGTGACGTCCCTCCCCAAAAGTACGAGAAATGGCAGTATATGTTTTTTTTGTGAAATCTAGAATAAATAAATGTGAACCATTTTTTAAATTTTGAAAGATGGATCGTGGATATGTCAGACAATTGTTTTTTAGTGGTGCCCGACCGTTGGTCGCAACGAGCCACTCAATGCTCATTTCTCATTGTAACCTTCGTCGGGACAGCAACCACTTTGTTTGTGGCATACTCTTCTCTGTACGACTGAGTCAAGTCAACGTCCCGTGTTTTTTTTTGCGTATAACGTTTCCTCCTGACATCGGCAAGGCGTACCTGCTCTAATTTGCCTGCACACGGTTCTGCTTCATCCATTGATTGGTGGCTTGTGCTCGCCTCCGAAGAGCAGACTACGCCATTGACTTCCTCCCATCTTTCTCCAGGTTAGTGTTATATACGCGATCTTTGCTTAATCACATCCTCTATGTATCTCGCAAACCATTCATGATGACGAGCAGCGAGATATAGTTGGCCGTATGTCACTGAATGATCGAAATTTCTAGCTATATGCATGTGGTTGCCGTGATTTGTCGTTCGCAAAAAATGTTAAAGGACGTGTTTAGTTGTCCGGATAGCTTTTGTCTGCACCGCATCGGGGATCCTGGGTGAGCGTCGCCTAGGTGAGCTGATGCAAGGATGAGCAAAGATGAGTGTTCGGTGAACTTGTATGAAATGGTTGTATGAGCTGCAGGTTCTTTCAATTACCGCTGAAATCAGTGAGGAACGGGGAGAACGTGTGGCAACGGGAACGAGGAGCACGCGGCCGCGCGGAGCAGCGCAGGGAAGGTGGCGGGGAGGTGGGCGACGTGGCGGCAACAAAGATGGAGAGCTTGGAGGTGGGCGGGAGGGTGGCGGAGGATGTGGAGGTGGACGGGGAGCGGCAGCGGCGCCGTGGGTTGGAGCGCGGGCGGGATGGGCGACGTGGTGAGGAGGTGGTTGGCGAGGCGGATGGCGATAGGATCCGTGCGGTCGGAGAGCGGCGCGGCAGCCAAGGACAGGCGTCGGATGGGCGCGGCCGAACGCAGATGGCAGTGGCGCTGGCTCCTGTTGAAGGGTGAACGGAGATGGCGGCGGTGCTTGACGAGATGCTATGGCGGAGATGTGGAGGCGGAAGGGAGACGACTAAAAGCAAATTAACAAGACTGCACGCGAGATACGTTATAATCCCGAGTTTCGCTCAACCTGACTGAGATGCCCCTCTTTGCGGCCAGGTCATGCTGCTTACCAAACAACCCAAGTATTGCACGGCGGGTGCGAGCAGAACCAAACACACCCTAAGTCCCTAAGGGCATGTACAACGGGGGCGCTTAGGCCCAATGCCAGGGTTTCATTCCTAGCCGTTTTGGTCTAACCCCGTCCGATTCTGGGATTCTCGCTAGCATCGATGCCAGCCTAGTCGTCGGGCGCCTCCTTCCTTTTTCTGTCCTATGTACGAGAAAAAATCTGCTTGTTAACACTTAAATAGGCGCCCATGCGTTGGCCCTTCAGACTCTTACATGGACGCAATCTTTAAAATTAATTGTTTATATTATCTAAGCGCCCATACATGAGTCTCTTCATTGTAGATGCCCTAAGAGTATCTACAGCCGGACTTGTAAATCCGGCCCCTCAAACGCCCACGGAAACGCCCGGGCGCGTCCACAGGCATTGATCAGGCACTCCTCACACATCTGAACACCTCAATTATCATATCTTAAATTCATACAAACTCATGCAACTACGTCGACGCACACGCGTCATTTGGCTACTCCATCACACTACACTAAACATGTCATCGGACTATCAAAATTTGGCATGTTTGGCTATGGTGGAGTTCATCCACGGCTGCCCCTGCCCTTCCCGGCGACCTTGCCGTCCTTCTCGCGGAAGTACCAGTCGAAGACACAGTACGGATCGGGCCGGATCTACTCATCGTCGGAGCTGTCCTTGCCGTCGCTGTCCTCCTCCTCCTTCGGTGGCAGTCCGGCCATGGCACGGACCACCCGATTCTGCTCTTGGGCAAGGGCGCGCGTCTTCCTCCGCTGCTGTTTCTTGACAATGCGGGCGCAGATGGCTTCCTCCGCGCCTCCGCCGCCGCCATTTCCGCCGTGATAGGGCCTCAGCGGCCCTTATCCTCTCCTTCCACGGTGGGCTGCCCATTCCCAGTGGGACTCATACTCTGCCCGACCGGTGATGGGGAAGGACAGGTGTTTCGGCCGAGACCATGAGGATCCAGCACCAGAGGACCCGAGCGCCCGATGAGCCGACGCTATGTCGTCGCGGCAGACGGATCTGTCCGTCGGCCGGGCGCTGTCCTCCGGGAGGGGCGGAGTGCAATGCGAACTGCCATTGCCTCCTCCAACCCACACGGGATGACACCCCAATCGACAGATCCGGACTGGTCGGTGTCCGATCCGCTGCTTGCCATGGCTGAGAAGGCCGGAAGTGAGCTCGGGTGGCAAAGGGGAGTGGAGGGGTGTGGAGTGAAGTGGCTAGGGTTTGCTCCAACGAGAGAATGGGGATGAATATAAGTGGGGTTGGGTGGGCCAGCATGGGCCGGTTCCGATGTAGCGGGCGTGCCCGGGTGCCCTCGTATCCGCTGCATATTTAGGCTGGATATGGAGGGTGCCGGTCAGCCCGGGCGTTTAAGGCGTCCATCTGGATCGAAAAAACATATGAGGTGGGTTTGAGAGGTTCGGCTGTAGATACTCTAACAACTTCCTGTGAGAAGACGATCGAATGGGCTCTTTGTCTTTTGAAGATACTTTCCTTGTCACGGGTGCTCGTATTGAGTCGTATACTCACCCGGTCATCCCTGTGAATGCATATAAATATATTCTATTTATATGAGCACCTCCAAGAGACTACGCCGAATAATAAAATTATCATAGGCGTCTCGTAGTCAACATGAATGTATTCTCCCACTAAACTCGTATCGCTAAAAAGTAAAATAAATTCTGAAAAATACGAGCACCGAGACTTGAACCCAGATGGGTTCAAGATACCACTACACTCTTAACCATCCAATCACAGCTCAAAGCGTGCCGGTTATAACTTTTTTTTTCTTGTCTATAGTTCTCAATTTAGTGATATAGACCACCGTTGGCTAGAAGCTTCGTGGATATGTTTGGCTGCTTTGCCTTTTTGCCGTCGGTGGATTTTCTCCTGCTCCGTTTTCCTCCTTGCATGCATCTTAATCCCTCTAGTCGTTGCTCTGTCTCCCCGACCAAACAGCGTGCTCCCACCACCAACGGTCGGGTCGAGACACCTTTTACATTGGTCCTTTGCTTTTCTTGATAAAGTGCATTTCATTGAATTGAAATACCGAGTTGATACTATCGCATCGTAGAATGCCCGACCTCGGCATAACTAGATGCATATAGCCAACATGTCCAGAAACCGAAAAAGGAATAGCAAAGGCTCAAACAGCTAGTAAGACGAAAATAAAGATAAAGCCAGCCTAAGACGTGGCGGATCCTATCCGAACATCAAACCGCCATTCATGAGGGTAGAAAACCTTCCTGGCTGTACGCTCCAGCCGAGTAGACACCGTCATAAAAAAGTCTCTATCCTCCGGCCTCTGCAGGATAGACCAAGTACGGAGCCATCACGAACATACATGAATAACCTGCATAGGAGATGAAACACATTTATTGTTAAAAACTATATCATTCCTGGTGAGCCACAATGCCCAACATAAGGCAGCAACCCCCACTAGAACGTGTGCAGAAAAATGTTTATCTATTCCCCTCAACCAATTGCCGAACATGTTCCGTGCACTACATGGGGATAAAGATTTGAAGCTATTTGAACAATGGCCCACACAGACCGAGCAAACTCGCACTAAAAAATAAGTGTTCAATAGACTCGTCATAGAAGAAGACACATTTTTTCATCCATTGCCAGTTGTGTCGTGCCAAATTATTCTTAGTTAAGATCACTCCTCTATTCAGAAACCAGAGAAATATCTTCACTTTTAGAGGGATTTTGAGCTTCCATAATTTCCTGTTATCAATCAGAACCTCGTTATGAACCAGTGTATCATACATGGACTTGACTGAAAACTTGTCATTCTGGTGTAATTTTCATCTAAAGATATTCGGTTTATCCGACAACTGAATGATCTCCAAACAGGTGAGCAAATCATTCCAAGCTGCCAGGCGAGGTCCTAGGACAATCTCGCTAAGCCATGTCCTTCTATAGTATTGGCGACCACTTCGATTCTGCACCTGCACCGTTAATCTCCTTCCGCGGCGAGCCGCACGTCCCTGTCTTTGGCCAGGTCCAGGCTCCTATACATCCACGGAAGTGCCTAGACGTCTGCACGGACAGCGTGGACTCGCCCCTCATACGTCTCTATCCGCCGCAGCTGTCCCCCTCATTTCTCACCCATAATTCATACAAATCCATGCAACACCAGTCACATGGGAGCAAATATTATACTTCCTCCATAAACTAATATAAGAGCGTTTGGAATATTAAAATAACACTAGTAGAAAAAGAGACTTCCATACGCCCCATTAGTCCCTAAAATAATCGAACCGCGACCAAAGGGGTCTTTAGTCGCGGTTCGGGAGGAGACCCGTGACCAACTATCTGGGCCCAGCGCGCTCGGTCGACAGCTGGCGGACGGGAGGGGCTTTAGTCCCGGTTGGCCAGGCCAACCGGGACTAAAGGTCCTCAGGCTGGCCCGAAGGCCTTTAGTCGCGGTTGGCCAGGCCAACCGGGACTAAAGGCCCATCCCTATATATAGGACTCAGCTCACTTCAGTTAGCCACAATTCAGAAGGGGGTGGTGGGTTTGCTTTTGGTTCCTCCTATGCACACAAGGTGTTCGATGAAATGCCTGAGAGCATGAAACAACATGATATGAAGTGTCCGAGCCACACTTGAGCTTTCTCATTTATTTTTCCTCCGCGATCGCGGTTAGCAACTTGAACCTTTCATGTGGCATTAATAAAATATGCATGTGTGTAGTTCATTGTTTAATTTGTATTATTTCTAGCTAGTTAGTTTAACAAATGCATGATGGTTAATTATATACTTTATATAATAATAATGCAGATGAATCGGCAATGGATGTACGGTCCCGACTCTCCGGCGAGTTCACTACGGGTTTGAAAGATTTCCTCGTAGTGGCAAATGCGAACAAGCAGCGAGGTTTTATTATCTGTCCATGTGCTGTCTGTAAGAACCAAAGAAGAGAAGGTCATTTTTTGAATGCCTGAGCAGTATGAAGGTTCCGTCTGGCTTCTCGTCGAATATAAAGGGAATAATAAACATGGCGGACAAAAAGTTCCTAAACCTGAAGTCTCACGACTGCCACGTGATTATGACGCAATTGCTTCCGATTGCTTTGAGGGGGCTCCTACCGGAAAATGTTCGAGTAGCCATTGTGAAGCTATGTGCATTCCTCAATGCAATCTCTCAGAAGGTAATCAATCCAGAAGATCTACCACGGTTACAGAACGATGTGGTCCAATGCCTTGTCAGTTTCGAGTTGGTGTTCCCACCATCCTTCTTCGATATTATGACGCACCTCCTGCTCCACCTAGTCGAAGAGATTTCCATTCTCGGTCCTGTATTTCTACGCAATATGTTCCCCTTTGAGAGGTTCATGGGAGTATTAAAGAACTATGTTCGTAACCGTGCTAGGCCAGAAGGAAGCATCGTCAAGGGCTATGGAAATGAGGAGGTAATTGAGTTCTGTATTGACTATGTTCCTGACCTTAAGCCGATTGGTATTCCTCAATCGCGGCACGAGGGGAGACTAAGTGGAAAAGGCACGATCGGAAGGAAATCAACGATATGTATGGACGGTCATTCTATGACTGAAGCACACCACACAGTTCTGCAAAATTCCAGCTTGGTGGCTCCGTACTTCGAGCAACACAAGAATATTTTACGCTCGGACAACCCGGGGAAGCCTGAATCCTGGATTAGAAAGGCCCACATGGAGACTTTCGGCAGTTGGTTGCGAAAACATTTAATGAATGACAATGATGTTGGAGATCAGCTGTACATGTTGGCCAAGACACCATCTTCGACTATAACGACTTTCCAAGGGTACGAGATAAATGGGAATACATTTTACACCATCGCCCAAGATAAAAAGAGCACCAACCAAAACAGTGGTGTCCGCTTTGATGCAGCAACCGAGAATGGGCAAAAGGTCACATATTATGGTTACATAGAGGAGATATGGGAACTTGACTATGGACCCTCCTTTAAGGTCCCTTTGTTCCGGTGCAAATGGTTCAAGCTAACAGGAGGTGGGGTAAAGGTGGACGAGCAATACGGAATGACAATGGTGGATTTCAACAATCTTGGTTACCTTGACGAACCATTCGTCCTTGCCAAAGATGTCGCTCAGGTTTTTTATTTGAAGGACATGAGTAGCAAACCGAGGAAACGGAAAGATAAGAAAACGATCAGTACATCATGCGATGATCCAAAGCGCCACATTGTTCTTTTAGGAAAAAGAAACATCGTGGGAGTGGAGGACAAGACAGACATGTCAGAAGATTATAATATGTTTGGTGAAATTCCGCCCTTCAAAGTGAACACTGACCCAAGCATTAAGTTAAATGATGAGGATGCTCCATGGATACGGCACAATCGTAAGCAAGCAGGGACACAAGGGAAGAATTGATGTGTAATAATTTATGATCCCGTTAATCAAATGACAACTTTGATCAACTAAACAATCGTGTGCTAAGCTAACGGAATGGGTCAAGTCAATCACATCATTCTCCTAATGATATGATCCCGTTAATCAAATGACAACTCATGTCTATGGCTAGGAAACATAACCATCTTTGATCAACGAGCTAGTCAAGTAGAGGCATACTAGTGACACTATGTTTGTCTATGTATTCACACATGTATCATGTTTCCGGTTAATACAATTCTAGCATGAATAATAAACATTTATCATGATATAAGGAAATAAATAATAACTTTATTATTGCCTCTAGGGCATATTTCCTTCACGCCTAACCAGCTTCATCGGACACTAGGAGTCTGCATACTTTGCTAGAGGCCGCTACCGACTAGCCGAGCCGGATGTGATCTGACTCGCGACCAAGTGAACGAGAACCTAAGGTTTGCGCGCTTAAGGGAAGGAACATGTGAGGCCAGATCCGACTCCACGAGTCGGATATGATCGTACTCGGACTCGGATCCAGGCCGAACGGACTTTGGGCTTTAGGATCCATGGGAGCCCAAGTGTTGAGCCTGCGACGAATGCCTATATAAAGTGGAGGTGCGGCATACTCATTCGGTTGATCGCTTCGACGTTGTCACTGGGTTTTGGATGTGTTGCGAATAGCCACCTCCACTCGCCGCCGACTATGTGATCGGACCTAGCAGTCCGCCACACGGTGTTACTCCTCCGTGCACGAATACCGTTAGAAGTGGTGCACTTGCGCCGCTCCGGTGAACCTGTACGTGGGATCCGACGACCGGCCATTCGAGGGAGATCGAACGAGGAGGAGATGACTCTGGACACGCTGCCCCAACTCTACTTCCGTTGCACGGCACTGCGCATCTAGTTCTAACGATCCGTGATCCATTCCCTAGCATGTTCCTAATTGTTTTGCACGTAGAAAATTTTAATTTGCAGTCAACACACCCTACCATAGATCCCAACATGTGGGCCCATGGACTGGACCGGTCTGTCTTGTTAGAACCAGACCGGATAATCATCACTGAAGTGCACGGGAAATCTTCACACCGGTAGGTCGACTGCACAGAAAACCTTTTTGGTGTGCAGTCCAGCCGAAATCTTTCAACCTTTTTGAAGACCGAGGTGTTTCATGTCACATCGGATGCAATCCAGCATTATAGCTCGGATGCATGAAGACACTAATCAGGAGACACTTTCATTGAACTAGTTTCAAGACCGAGGACTGAAGACGACACGCAGTTTGGATGGACTGTGGTGCTGCCAGACTTGAAGACCGGTTCAGGAGCTACCCATGGTGTCACGGCTAAGGGGCCTTTCATCACATTGACTCCCGACATGGTGAACTGGGCTGAGGACCCCTTGTTTGTTCTAGCTTGGACCACTTTCGGCAGCCCATGGCATACAAACAGAAAGATTTCAGAAGACTTGTTGTACAAGACAAGACACTGGATTATTTGAGGAATCTACCTCCCCATACATAGGGATTTTAGTGAGACTGGCATACGGGTCTCGTTTTTATAACGTCCCACTTAACTGTTCACTTTGACGGTGTTGTTGATTTTTGTGCCACGTGGACCTGACGACTGGATCTCATGTGTCATTAAATTGATGGAAATTTAAGCAATCGGTCATTTTAGTTTTCCAAAACGAGAAGTTAAAAAGATGTTAGGTATTTGCAAATAAAAAAATCAGTTTACACCATTTACTCGAGTCAAAAAAAGAAACTTTATGCTATTTATTCTATCTTTTTTTTTAAATTGAGAAATTTATTAAGGCGAGTATAGTGTATGTTGGGCCGGGCCTTGTGTTGTTCGGTTGATATGGCTAATACCGAACGAGTACTTCGGCTTCCTAACGACGATAGCGACGCTTCTATTTCTCAAAAAAAAAGAGACGATAGCGACGCTCCAGCGGTTAGCGATCTGAAAATCGTACCTAGAGTTCCTGTATATATTACTCCCTCCGTCCCATAATATAAGAGCGTTTTTGGCACTAGCGTAATGTAAAAAAAATGCTCTTATATTATAAGACGGAGGAAGTATATGCCAATAAAAAAGAAGCAGTTGTACAAACCGACTACAGTACTAGTACTCGTCTTTGTCTTCGGTTCCGTATGATTCAATTCGGGTCGGCTGCTCGGCTCGGGAAACCGAATGCCCAGGTCTCCTCATTAGCCCGGTCACGACAGCACCACGCGCATTCTTCTACTTCAATATATGGACTGGGTCAGTTGTTTGCTATATAATTTTCGTTCCTGGCATCCAGAAAGACTCATATTCTTCGTTTCCGAATGGATCCATTGTTCTGGGTTGTTGGCCTGTGCTATCACCGAAACAGCAGACGACGCCGTTGACCTCCTTCCATCTCCTCCAGGTAAGAGCATCTATACGCAATCTTTGCCTAAGTACTTGCTCTTTGAACCTCGCAAATCATCCATGGGGACGGACGGCGAAACATAGTTGGTCGTATGTCACTAAACGAACGAGATTTCGAGCTATATATGCACCCATGTGGTTGCCGTGACTTCCCTTTTGGAGGAAAGGTTAACAGCTTCTGTGAGAAGACGATCGCATAAGCCAAACTGAATCATACGTTAACAGCCTCTTTGTCTTCGTCTGTGTTTGTTTTGAGGCAGCTTACCACATGGGCCATGTGGTAGCCTCTTCGTCTTTGTTGGAAGATATTTTCTGTGTCGGGAAGGAGAGGAAGAACGTTGTTCTCGCCAACGTCCCATCTCTCTAGTTCTCAATTTTTTTGTGAGGGGTCTAGTTCTCAATTTAGTGATGTATATAGAACACCGTTGCCTAGAAGCCGGATCATGGATATGTCAGGCAATTGATTGTTTTATTTTGCCTTTTTACCGTCGATCCATTTTGTCCTGCTCCTCTTCCAATCTTTCTCGGGCCGTTGCTCCGCCATCCTGGCCAACTACCTGCTCCCGCCACCAACGATCGCTGGTGGTGTCCTCTGCTGTCATGCCCTGTCCTTCCGTCGCTCCTTTGCCACCTCGGCTACCCCTCTAAGCCCCGTCCCTCTCTAGTGTCGACCACCTCCGTCCGACACCTGCACCGTCATCCTTCTTCATCCCCGCGTCACTGCTTGTCCCTGTCTCCGGCAAGGTCCGGACTCACCCTTGCCGGAATGAGTTTTTGTGATATGAGAGTATAGGATACACCCTACGCTTTATTTGTGAAAAATATGAAATGAACAATTGAAATTGAAAAAAGAAAAATAAACCCTGTAAAGCAGTGAACGGAAATTTTTCAATAGTAAAAAGTAAAACAAAAGTAGAACGTGTACTATCCTGGGCTGACACACGTACGAGGATTGCGAGCATCGCTCGCGCGTATTCGACAGGAGATCGCACCGGAATGGGTATTCCACAGACAGGAGCAGGCCGCTCATCATTTGTCCACGTCCGCAGCCGTCCCTTCGTATTCAAACCTTTAACTTCACACACAAGCATGCAACGTGGATCAAACATGCAATTTTATAGTTCATGCATCACATAGGACATTGTTTATACTGCACATATCAAACTAGGACATAGTATAGGGGAGTTCATAATGCATGCCATCGGACTACCAAAATTTGGCATGTTCTACTAATTCATAGGACAATAGAGGAAGTTCAAATACTGTCGCCCTTGCCCTTGCCTTCGCCTTTGTCCTCGTGGTCATGGAAGTAGGGGTTGAAGACGCAATAGGGGTCAAGGCGAATCTGATTGGCGCCAGATCTACATTTGTCAAACGCGGCACCGGAGATGTTTAGATCCTCCCTTTTTTTGTTTTGGGGGGGGGGGGGGGGGGCGCCAGATCTACATTTGTTGCACGGGCGGCCGAGTCTTGCTCTACCGCGAGGGCACGGGCAACATGAGCTTGCCGCTACGCCGGGATCCAGGCACTGGCATCCTTGTCGCCGGCTGCCGCTATGACACGCCTATTCCCTTTCACGGCAGGCATGTCGTCCCTCGACCTCGGCATGCCTTTGCAGTGATGGCATCTGGCGCATCCGTGGCCTTGGGCTTGCAATACCGTGGATTTTGTAGAAACCACAGTTTTAAGTACTTTGTTGTGTTTGATATCAATAAATATACCGAAATAATAAATCCCGAACGTTCGGATTTTAAGCATGGCAACCAGAAATATTTTTCATGGCAACTTCAGTTCACGTGAGACTGGCAAGCATGGAATTTTTTTTGACAAAAAACAAACTGGGACAAAGTTGCCATGTTTTAACAACTGAAGTTGTCATGAAAAAACATTCGGGATGACATGCTTGAAATCCGAACGTTCATGATTTATCGGGGTCTTAAATATAACGCTTTTATATATTATTGTAACGCCAATATCATGTTTTTTTCCATAACTGACTAAAGGAAAATGTGGTTTTAGTAACTAGTCACCCCGTCCCATTATATAAGAGCGTTTGTAGTGTCAAACACTCTTAAATTATTGGACGGGAGGAGTAGTATTCATTGCACGGTCATTGAAATACCAAGATTACAGATTACTACCGATTTGAAAAGGTTGTGCTGCCATCCGCAAAAAAAAAAGTTGTGCTGCCAAACTATTCTTGTCCTCGTATGTTTTTCTCATTTTTATTTATGTTGGGCAATGATAGTATATATCTCAATTATTCACAAAGGGTTTCGGTGGGCACAACGGCCCATCAGCTGGCTCCACCCGTGGGCCTAGATCATTAGCTAAGATGGAGCTGTTGTAATAAAAAAAACTAAGATGGTGACCGATCCACACCAAGTCAAGTCAACTTTGGGCGCTTATGAATAAAGTTTTCGCCTGCAAACAAGGGTACCCGCTCTCTCTATCTCTCTGTCTCGCTCTTCTCCTGCGGAATGGGTCTAGCTTTCTGCGGTTGGTGACTTTGTGCTCACCACCGAAGCGCTCGACGCCCTTGACCTCCTTCAATCTTCCTCAAGGTTAGTGCTATTTACGCAAATCTTGCTTAATTACTTGCTCTTTCTGGCTTGCAAACCATTCATGAAGGAGCGGTGAAATATAGTTGATCGGCTGTCTCGAAATGATCGAGATCATAGTTGCCATGTTTCCGGTACGGTGGGAGCGAGGAACGGGAACGGGGGACGAGAGTCGGAGGCTGAAAAAAATAGGGTACAGCAGGGGTATACATCTCTAAAACGATTTTTTTTAAAGCGAAAACGCGATCCAATCCATTCCAGTACGATGAATCCGGTACGGTACCATGGAACGAGGAACGTGAATCTGAATTTCTACTGCTGCATGCGCCTTTGGTCGCTGGATGCGGGGAGCAACTGGCTGGGAGGGACCGAGGGAGTACTTATATAGGGAACTGGCTGGGCTGGGAGCAACTGGCTGCATCGTCGATCCATGAAGACTAAAATAAATCATCTCCTTCCCAATGAAAAATTTATTAGCAGCCTTGGAGTAATGGAGAGCAGAACGTGGAGTTACTTAGGGGAGTGGAAAAGAACGGGGAAGAGAGTAAAACAAGGAGTTCGTGATTGATATGGCTGACCTTTTGCTTACTCGATCGATTCAAGAACCAACACTGTCGAGTCGCCGAACCTGAATCGATGATCCCAGCTGCGGAAACGCCGAATCCGCATCGAATCTTACCGAATCGACCCTCGTTCCCGAATCTGATTCTGGGTCGATGAATCCGGATCGAGGGACGGCCCACCGTTCCCCGTTTCCGGCTACTATGATCGAGATTTCCGACAGTATACACGTGGACGGGGTGATTTCACGGCTAACTGCGGTGTTGCCCGCGAAAGCAAAGAAACTTTTGGCGGCAACCGCCGCTCGGATTATATAGCAACTTTGCTAATTAAGGCCAGGCGAGGGCGGAGGAAAACAGGGAAGCCGTTGGATCCTTGGTTTGGCAAAATCGACTTAAGTGAGATCGTTTTTTAGGCGCATATATTATGTCTGGTTTTACAAATTGAGTGACTAATACTTCTTTTTCGTTGGCCAAAAATAGGGAATAAGCTTCCTATAGTTTTGGGTTGACGAAGGACCCTTTCTAGAGTTAAACAACAGTTGGACAAATTTGATCCACACATGTAAAGTGTGGCAAATGATCCAAATCCCCACAACAGTTGAGGGAGAGAAGGTTTCTCTATGCCGAAACACCATGCCCTGGTTGTTGGTGCTGTCTTCAACCACTTTCTCCGGCTACTTCTCCTCCAGGTTGTGCAGAATGAAACATGCCAGAACAAACAACTTCTCCTTCAGGTTGTGCAGAATGAGACATGCCAGAACAAACTACTTCTCCAGGTTGTTTGATTCTACTTCGGCCATTTTCATCTTCCACAACCACTAATTTCGACATGCATGATGCATCGGAATGAATTGAACATTGCAAACACAACAGAGATCTGACTGACAGGAGCAGTTCAAACACTACGAAAGTGACATACATAAAACTGGAGTTGCAGGAAATCAGGAATAGTCCACAGAACTGAATTTCAAGTTTTAGTCCCAAATGAACAGATTTCAAATTTGTTTTTTTTTACTAAAAACTGTGTTTTCTGTTTTTTGTGGCAAGTCGGGTTCATACGGGAGCCTGCTATCGATCGATCAGTGATAGATCGACCATCCACCGAAATACTCTCATAGTTCGCTCAGAATTTAAAAGTTTTGAGTTGCCTCGTTGTCAATAAACACAAGTCTCAATTTGCCGCCGCAGACGGCAGACCTACACTGGAGGCAACGCGAAGAGCTTTCCCATCTCGTAGCCATAGTCCACTGCGTCATCAGTTTGGAAGGAGTAGATGCGGATCTTGCGGGATAGTATCAAGTAGGCGTACACACAGATTTGCACAGCGGTACACAGAATGCCCACGAGATTCGGTACCTGCACGCAAGGAAAAACAAGAATAAAAATATGTAGTGTGATGCTTGCGTGAATTGGAGATATTGTTGCACTGACTAGTTCAGAAAGTCTCCAGCATCTATCTTTCGTCCTTCGCTTAACATTTAGCTTCTCAAATGACACTGAGACCCCTTAAAATTTAACTACTCAAATTTTTCATGGAGTTGATCACAATAATCCATTTACGCAGCAATCCCCAGATGGAATCTCTAGCACTCCCCTTCAAATTTAACTCCTCAAATAACCCCTTACACTTCATTACTCAAAATTTGAGCAATAATAGTTTTGTGCACCTAGCCATTCCTCCAAGTTTACCTCCAAAACATAAATTTACACAAATAGTCTGTTCAAAAGCAATTTTAAATTAGATTTAGATAACTTAAGGGTTAATTACATATAACAATGCCATATTAAACATAAATGTACTGAAATTAAACCAACAAACACTTAATAAACTTGAATTATGAACTAAAACGAGCTAAAAAAAAGGCATCTGGTGAACATCAGAACCATGTGTGACGCCATAGAACTCCATACACTTATCCGGTGAAAGAAGCCATCTTCGCAAATCTACATCCGAGCTTTGATTGGAGGATTGTGGTCTAGAGCAGGAATATGACGGTGGAGAGGCGTGTTCGGGGTCTAGGAAGACGGCAACCTGGTGGCGCTATGGCCATGGTCACGAGGGAGGTGCGTGACAATCGCGACGCCTTTCCTGTCGTGACACAGAGTCTACTTTGTTACCGCTATTGTGCAAAGCAGGCCATCCAAGGCTGTCAGAACTGCTAGCTTCTCACCCAGGACTGTTAGATATACTAGGTTCTCTCACTAGAATCCACTTAGAACCGTGTCTCAAAAAAATAAATCCACTTAGAGAACTGGTAGCTCTCATCAGAATTCTCTCTAAGGAGACGTGGTTACTTACAAAGGGGGAAGTTTCATTACATATTTTGACTGCTACAGCCTACAGCTGTCGGGTGGTAGGTGTGACATATGCCAACGGGTGGCTTATCATTGTGGGAGTCAGTAAGACATCGCCGGTGCCTGGAAACGGGATAAGGCAAAGACATGCACGCCGGCGAATCTTACCCAGGTTCGGGGCTCTCCGTGGAGATAACACCCCTAGTCCTGCTCTGCGGGGTCTCCGCATGATCACTAGATCAACACAAGTAACTACAAGTGCTCCTTGAGCTGTTTGGCTAGAAGAAGAAGAAAGGCAAGGCTAGCTCTCCTCTTCTCTCTACGTGGTGTCTAAAACTATCTCAGAGATCAACCCTTTGCATGGGTGCCCTGGGGGTTTATATAGGCCTACCCCAAGGATACAATGGTAATCTGGCTGGGCGCGGGTCCCAGCCATCAGTGTTTGGGTTCGCCGGCTTCTCCGCCGACTGGTGGGTCCCGCCGGCTGCCGGCCTCTTGGTCGACAGGCCGGCCCCACCGCTTGGGGGTCTTGTCGGTGGCTGGTTACTGTTGCCTCGCCCTTGATGACGAGGGCTTTGTCGAGGTAAGCATGGCTATAGTGCCGCCGCCTGGCGGGCTCTCACTGTAGCCTCACCTCGTCTTGGCTCCCAATAGCCGGCTACGCCCCAGGCCGACTAGGGGAGGCCTGGCCGCCTTCGAGTGTCTCTCTGGCTGAAGGGGCCCGCCGCCCGCGGGCCGTACTGGCGCCTGTCGTGGGTGGCGTCACGGTCAATATGGCAACAGTGCCGCGCCGGACGGGGGATGGCTGACCCGTACGGCGCACTATGGCCATGCATGCTCCGGGATTCGGGGGTGGCAGGCTGTACTGTGGCCACGCCCCGTCTCATCACCGTTATATGGGTGCAGCCCTGGTGGGTGCAGTCTTGGCCGGCTTCCGGGAGTCGGTCTTCTTGTGGCCGGCGTCTGGGAGTCGGTCATCTTATGGCCGGCCTCTGGGAGTCGGTCTACTTATGGCCGGCTGCTGGGAATCGGCCATCTTATGGTTATCTTCGGGAAGGTTTTTTGAGGTCGGGTCGCCTTCCGGTAGTCGGCCTGTGAGATAGCCGATCAGGGGAATGCGGCCCTGTGTTTTGGATGCTTGAAGGCCCGATCGGCCTGATAATTTTTCAAAGAGCCAGGAGGAGTCGGTTAGGCTACCCGTGGCCATTTACTCCGACAACAGCTTACATCTTACTCCAGTAGCTCTCACCCAGAATTCTCTCGAAGAAGTATATATATAGGCTGCCAGCTTATTACATAGGCTGTTCGGGTGGTGCTACAGTAATCAATAGCAAGGAAAAAATAGCACGCTACACAAAATAGCGCCGCCTCTGAAAATATGCTATTAACGTGATATAACGCGCTATAGGATGCTATTTTTTCAGTGATCAATACCCAGCCTGCCTGTGTCCTGTGTGCGCGCTGGAAACTACAACTCATCTTCCTCAACTACCAAGTCACCTATGACCAAAATGGTCTAAAAGGGCTGCTAGTCTGCTAGTACTATTGACACAATGATTATCCTAATATTATATTTTGCCAAACTCAAATTGGTTTCTACTTCTTCTATACATAATCTCTTTGCTAGTATATCACAAAATTAGCTCTAACAACGACGACTCGGGCGATTCGCAGGCTTCAGACTTTTGCCTCGGGAGTAAAGCCGGCAGCCAACACACCATGAACTCAGCGCGAGGTGCGCTGGGCTAACCTCGCTGACGAAGCCGGCAGTGACGCCGCGGCGGAGGAGCTCGTTGCCTTTGCGGGAGGGGTCGAGCGACACCTCGTCGGGTCTATCTACAAAGGTACGCCGTCCCCGTCCCCCCTTCTCCTCAGTCCGGCGTGGCGGCTATGTTTTTTGAGACATTGGGCCGGGCGTTGCGGTATAGCAGCCTGATGAAATCCAGGTGGCCCTTCAAAAAAAAAATCCAGATGGGTGCTACTGTCCTGCAGCATGGACGGCTCAGGGGGAAGCTTGGACTTTGTCTCCTTCAAGAAACACCCCTTCAACCTTTGCCAAAAAAGAAAAACGAAAAAAAAAACACTTCCACCCGGTGCTACGGTTTCTCCCTTCACAATGAGATGTGTGTCGCTTTGAGCACTCCGTCGATCCTTCTGTCACCGCCCTCCACTCGCCCCTTGTTGTAGTCCTTCCTCATCGTCATGCTGACGCGCGACTGGGACAACGGCCTCCTCTGGACCTAATGCCTTTTTTTTAATGGAGGAGAACCCCCGGCCTCTGCATCTGGACGATGCATGCAACCACTTTATTAATTATTCACACAAGACCTTATAAAGTCATACAAAAATAAGACTAAAGTCACCGTCTAAGCAACATCTGTCGCTATTCCTATCCAGTTGATGAAGGGATGTTGATAGTCTGGGCCTAATACCAAAACAGACCTCGCAGCCAAACCTAACATCTAAGACCTGAGGTCCCAACCAGGACGCCTGCCGGGCATGGGGCACCCACAAGTCCGGCGCACTCCTCAACCTGGTCGCCTGCCGGGTATGAGGCCGCCGTAGCCACCTGCCACCAATCCATCTTTAGTGCTATACTGCTGCATGAACCTTGCCCGGTCTAATTGTAGTCGACGCCACCACGACGCCAGACAACGCCACCATCCTGCGCTCGTCCATCATCACACGCCCACCGGTGAGACCCCGCTGCTCCATGCCGCTGAGACCCGCCGTTGTCGACGTGTCAGATACCACGCCGCTCCTCCTCTTGTCCCCTCCAGCCAACACTTGCTCCAAAACGATGCCCCCAGGAGGGAGAACGACATCGAAACGTTGCCATCGTCCGATCCTGTAGATCCAGATCTAGGGTTTCCCCCGAAACTTCCAATTAGGTTGACGTGACCTGCAACGACGATGCCTTGAGAAGGGAACGACGTCCGAGACGCCGCCATCGTCCGCCATGACCGCGGTCAGGCGCGATTTTCACCGGAAGCCATGACCTCCCGATCTTGCGGTTGGCTGGAACGAAGCCCTCCGCCGAACCGGTGACGCCGCCGCCGATCCGGTCCCACCGCAGTGCGATGCCCCGATGGAGATCCCGATCGAGATCGAAGAGGACCCCGACCGAAACCCCGCCACCAGCGCCACCTCCTCCTAGCCCAGTCATCGCCGGATCCAGCCGTCCCCGCCTCCGGGAGACCAGCCGGACGAGGCGCCCCTTGTCCCCGAGCAGACGACCCGCGCCGCCGCCACGAGGACCAGAGGAAGGAGGGAGTGCCCCGCCGCCGCCCGCGCCGCACGGGCTTCGCCCAGCGGGCGCACTCCGGCGACGGCGAGGGGAAGGAGACGCTGACGAGGCGGCGGCGGCGGCTGATCTAGATCTCCCGAGACGCGCGCGCGGGGCGCGCCACGGGAGCGGGAGAGGAGCGGGGGGATGAAAGGCAAGTCCACTACCTAATGCCTCCTGGACGGCTGCATCATGACCGTCGCGTACCGGAGGCCGATGGCTCTCCCCCGACACCCACTGCCACTTACTTAAGGACTGCCGACGCTCGCTAGAGTGGTCTGCGTGCGAGCAGGAGTTCGGGCAGCAGGTAGAACGGGAACAAAGATGTGGGTCGCAGCCTCGCACGACGGTCACAACAGCTGGGATGGCCAGACTGACCGGTCTCGACCCACTCTACCTAGGCGCAACTCATCGTGTCATTCCGCCCAAGCGCATTGATTTGGGTCATGATTCCCCTAGGCCATTGGCATCCAGCAGCAACACCGAACCTAATCCCCACCCGGTGGGGGCCAAGTTCAAGAACAAAAAGAATGGACAGTGCATGAACAAGGATGTTCCCACACTACCCCAACCCCTCACGTGTTGTCGACTCCACTGATTCACGCTCCATGATTTAAAGGGAATCGGGTGATGTACTGGCTCAGAAGGAGTCTGGTACGAAAGTTTCCTGCTACAATTGTGGGTTACCCAACCACTGCTACTCGGAGGCAAATTTGACCTATACACGAAATCAAATCACATAATAAATTGTTCGTGAAGCTATTTCACGCGGCTGATCTTTTTGTGTGACGCCCGACACGAAGGCGCCACACTACACTGTGCAACGCCTCACAGATAGGCGCTACACGGCCAGCGTCGCATCCGTGTGATCCGAAAATTACTAAGTCAGTGTGCAGCGCCTGAGAGCTAGGCGCCACACTATACAGTGTAGCGCCTAGCTCCCAGGCGTTGCACTAGTGCAGCGCCTGAGAGCTAGGCGCCACGGGTCAGCCGCGTGAAATAGTTTCACGGACAGTTCATTCTGTGATTTGATTTCGTCTATAGGTCAAATTTGTTAAATTTGCCCTACTCGGAATGCAAGGAACTAACACGTTGCTACGTCTGCATAGTTGAGTACAACACCGCGGTTGACTTTTGGCGCAGCTGAAGTCTATGACCTAGAGATGTGGGGCTGGGATTGAGGATTACAGATCTTTTTCATCGGCCTCTGTGATATCGTGTTGCCTGTTTCGGAGAATCTTGCCCTCATCAAGGTGCAATTTAGCAGCGCTAGTGTGGACATCATCTATGACGAGCTACACCCGGTGGATGATGTGTTCCCATGCAAGGTTAGAGAGTTGTCCCCAACCGAGTTTCTAGTGGCCTTCCCCTCCATGGAGAGTAGTATCCATTGAGAATTCCACCATTGATCCCGATGTCTCATCACACCTTGAGCCAATGAGGGTTCATCTCCATGGGACCATGGACCATGCTAGAAAGGGTCATATCATTAAGGCCATGTCCAAGTCCATCAACAATCTTGTGGTGGTTGATGCTCTCGCACTCACCTGGACCGGCCATATATAGAGCAAGTTCTCGTGCTAGAATCCCACAAAGTTATGTTATATGTTGGAGTTCTACTTTGGGGATGATGGTTGGATCATCACAATTGAGCTAGAGCATGAGGGGAGGCAGACCCCACCCCTTCGTCGAGACAATGGCTAAAATTGATGCCCCTACAAGGACAACGACAACGAAAACCATGACGTTCCAGACGATTATGGTGACTCTGACTCCCCCTGAGGGCTACTAAACTCTAGTCGACAGCCCCTCTGCTGCCCCTCATCTTCTCGCTTTGTTACCTTGCACCTTGGGCCCTACCTAGGTATCTTTGTCGGTGATTCTTGTGATGTCACATGTCATGGCCTCGTCTAGTGCCCCGACCAAGCTAGCACCGATTTAGGGGCCGCACATGCTATGTCGTGACTCCCATCCCATTGCCATCAGCCTACCCCTCTAATGACCAGTATGGCTCCAATTTTACAGAGGTACATGTGTATTTGGATAAGCTCTCATATCTCACCATACTGAGTTGGTACCCCCACACCCTGCCACTTGCCCCCCCCCCCACCTCACGTCATTTAGCGGGACCAGGGAGGCCTCCACCAGTGACTTTGTCGCACCCGTTCCTCTGTTCTCCTAGTATGTTGGTACGGTTCACTTAGTCGCACCCTATGACTTTGCTATTTTTCCTCCATGAGATCACATCACTCTCATCGCCAGGTTTCGAGTTGTCGGCACTGATACTCGTGACCTCGTACTTGGACGCCTAGGAGCTATATATTTGCCCTCACTGGCGACCCTCCACCCCTGGCTGGTGTCAAGGCTTGCACAACTCCCTACCCTGCCCCCACCACCTCCACCCTCTCGCAAGAGTAAGAGACTAGTGGCGGCCAAGTTGGTCATGGTAGCGATCAAGCCTTTCCTCGCTCAACGTGTTGGCCAATGGACTGTGGCGCCCAAATTGGACCCAAGTACTTCTAGCCCCTCCTTCTTCCCCCCTCTCTATTTTTATTCGGTTCTCGTTCCTTGCTCTGACATATCTTGAACATTTGGAAAAGGTCATCGATGACTATCTGGTTGCCTTTAGGGATGAAAGGCAGTCGCTTGGAGAAAACCGCAGTGCTACAAGAAAAGGAGATCTATCCTTGAAACCCACTCAACTAGAGGAGGTGTCCCAATATGCGGCTCATATCCCCTATAGGGCTTCGGCAACCCGGCGACCCCCATAAAGGAGGTCTCATGGGTGGCTGCCTAAGTCCATGCCTAGGTTCTTAACTCACTTTAGACCTAGATAGGTCCCCAAAGGGGCTATCACCTTGTTGGTTTCCTAATGAAGGTTATATGTTGGAACATCAGGGGGATTCGTCCAGGAGGGCCTGAGCCACCAATTAATTGAATATATTCATCGGTAATTCAGGAAATGATTCATCAAGAGTTCTTGATCCTGAGTTGCAAAGTCTCAGTCACCATAACTTTGCTTGGAAATGGCAGGCTGACACTAGGCACTTAGGTAGCATTCTGGTAGGAGACAGGGAGGACAATTCTGAGATGGGCGATATGGACCCGAGAGAGTCCTTTGTTAGTAAGTTCCTCACCTACAGATAGACTAACCTTAGTTGGGAGCTTATTATTCCCTAAGTTTGACTGACCATCGCAGGTCGGCGGATTTATTAGCCGAGCTAAAAGCTAAGGTGGAGAGATACCTCCTACCAATGGTGGTGGGTGGCGTAGGAGGCAACTTTAACCTGCTCTGCTCCTTTGATGAAAAAAAAGCATCTAATATTGATGGTCCTTGTATGCATGTATTTAATGACTGCATCGTAGATCTAGTGCTTAGGAATATTACTAGTGTTGGTTCCCTGTACATTTGGATGAACAACTAGGTAGATTGTATTAGATGAGGGTCTAGTGTCAATTGAGTGGGAACTTTGCTTCCCCCCTCTATGGCCTAAAATCTATCACCTGGATAAGGTTTGACCATGCCCCCTCTTCTCCTCACCTCAACGCATATCCCCAATCCATGGTAGAACTACTTCCATTTTGAGAACATTTGGCTGCACCAGCCTGGGTTCAAGGAGGTGATTCAACTAAGGTTGGTGGCGAAGGCTGCTCCCCCTAGATATTTATATGTACTCCCTCCGTTCCTAAATATAAGTCTTTGGAGAGATTTTATTATGGACCACATACGGAGTAAAATGAGTGAACCTATACTCTAAAATGCATCTACATACATTCGTATGCAGTCCATAGTGAAATCTCTACAAAGACTTATATTTAGGAACGGAGGGAGTAGTTGATAGATTGCATCACTATCCAAAGGTATCATCCAATTTATGCAAGTATGGGGGTGCTAACCTAAGGGGGGCAATTTTTTCCTGTAAGGAAGAGCTACTTGGGAAGATCCGGGTCCTTTTGCTTCTAACACATCTAGCCGTGCCTCTGAAGTGTGACTTCATCCGTACACCCTTGAAGACTCCCTTACGGAGATCCACAAAGGTGAGGAGCTTTGTTGGTAGAAGTTGAGTCATCAAAACTGGCTCTTAAAGCATGACACCAACAGGACGAACTTCCACACAATTGTTAATTGGTGGAGGAGGAAGTGTGTCACTACATGCCTTTGGGTGGACAACGATTCTCTAGAGGAGGCTAGAGATATATCTCCTCACATCTACTTTTCTATAAGGAGTTTCTTAGCGAAACCCCAAGCAGGGGTTGCCGTACAGTTGGACTGCTGGCTAGCATGAGCTAGAGTATCGAACCTCGAGAATATGCCCTCCCATTATCTATTGAGGAAGTTATCGGTTGTACCATCGGAGATAATTCCAATTCAGCACTGGGTTTTGATGGGTTATCGCCACCTTCTTTCAAAAAATCTAGGAGAGTATCACCACGCCGTGCTCGTCCTCGCGCCCACGCTTGCGGGCGGCTATCTCCTCCAGGGTCCGGCGCTGCCGAACCATCTCGTCGCGGAGGTAGTCGTCACGCGCCCACCGTAGGGCCTCCTCGTCGGAGAAGCCGCGCCGGTCTATCTCCTCGTACTCCGCGGGGAGGCCGGGCTCCGGCTTCGGCCTGACGAGGACGAGGCGGCCAGAGGCGGGGGTGGAGTCGTCGATATGGACGCCGGAGCTGCGGGTGCGCTGGCTGACAGGCGTGTCCTGGGGCGGAGGCAGGGAGAGCCGGACGAGCGGCCGGACGAGGAGGAGGACGCCCCCGGGTCCATGCGCCTCGGCGTCCACGAGCTCCCACGTCGGGAGAGAAGGACGGGGGAGCGGGTTACTCCAGCCTGGGCGTGTTGCTGCCCTCGATGTACTTGAGGACGGCCTCCAGCGTGCGGCCGGGCACGCCCCACCATCGGCGGCGGCCCTCGGAGTTGAGCCTTCCGGAGGGCACGACGCCGTTGGTGGCCTCGAGCTGCTCGACGTGGCGGCGACGGAAGTAGGGCTCCCATAGCGGGCTGTCAGGGACGTACCGTGGACCTTCCCTCGCCGCCCGCGGCAGAGAGGCGCGGATACGCGTGATCTCCGCACGCCGCGCCGCCTCGGTGGGCGGTGGTGGCACCGGGACCCCGCCGGCGCTGATCCTCCACGCCCCGGGCACCCGCATGTCCGGCGGGACCGGGTACTCGGCCTCGTAGAGGAGCCGAGCTTCGTCCACGTGAAGGTGTCGGTGGCCGAAGCCGTTCGCCGCCGCACCATTGCCTGGGAAGCGCTCGGCCATGGTTGAACTGGAGAAGGCGAGAGGAGAGGGAAGGAACGGTGGTGGAACGGGGCGTCGTCTGTGCTTCACCGGCGCGCTGGGGACGGCTTATATAGGCGGAGGCGCCGCGCGTACGCGTGGCCGCTGTGTGTACGCGTGGCGGGCGAGGGACGTGCGGCGTCCCGTCTTCATGGCGCCGCCCATGAGGCGTCAATGGAGGAGGCTGACCGGCGCGGCAGCGCGCAGCAGCTTTGGCATTAACTCCGCCGCGGGAACCGAGACGATGAGGACGACGAAGCGGCAAGAAGAGCCGAGTTCGGTCTGGGTCCGCCGTCGAAAACTGGGCCCTTGGGGGCGCGACTGGGGCGATTTTTCGGCGCCGGCGGCCGAAAAATCGCCTGAGGGGCCTTGTTGGGGGCGCGGCTGGAGATGCTCTTAGATTCACTTTGTAGTGGGTCGGGATTTGATATTTGTCGGCGGCCGGGCAAGCAATTTCATGCCATAGCACAAGAATTCAGAATGTGTTAATTTTATTTTTGTAGGTCACTCACGTGGGTGTTGCTGGTGGTCACCTGGGGGTGCCCTATCAAATTTGCGGTCAGCCCAGTGTGCTACGGCCCCGGGTGTTAATTCCAGCCCATTCGGGATTTCGGATGCAATAACGTGCTTAGTCTTGAGTTTGTGGAATAACAGGCTGATGATTAGTTGATGACATATGGGAGCAAAAATGTGAGGTGCTTTGTTGAAGTAGCAGCAGCATCGAAGGGGATATTCCTGTTGTTTGTGATCTCACTGATTTCCTGCTTTTTTCCTACTGAATCTTGTTGTTTATTAGCAGATTCGACCTAAACCAAAGAAGAAAATAGACGTTTTTTTTCTACGGATTCTGGACTGACTACTGAGTATTGACACTTGTCAAAATGTGATTGGAAGGAAAACAAACAGCCTGAAGCAAATTTTAAAATAGACGTCTGAGCAGACTAAGACATAGCCTAGTGGTGGGAAGGGGCTGATGCCTTCCCACCCACCCAGGTTCAAGACATGGTACTTGCAATTTGGGGTTGTTGCACCAATTATACTGTAGGGGGTTCCCTTACAGTCTTTCTGTCAAAAAAAAATAGACGTCTGATGGATAGATACTCATAGTTACTCCCTACTAACATATTTATCTCAATATGCAACTACCTCACCTCAGCATGCAAGATGCACATGCACATGCAAAATGGCTAAAATGTTTTCATTACATTATGCAAATTGTATCCAATAAAAAATGGTAACTGCATTATTTTTAATTTTAGTTCTTATATTATTAATCTAAATATTCAAGTTCATACAATCAAATCTTGATGTAATATATGCAGGCTATTCCAACAGCAATACAAAGGGTATGATCTAGGTTTTTATTTTTAGGATAATATCACATGTGATGCTTAAACTTGCCACCAATGTTCACTTTAGTACCTAAAATTCAAAAATACGCCAAATTGTTTCTCGAAATTGGCACAAGCATGCAAATACCGTGATAATCCTATTGGTAGATGTATAACGCGTTGATTTGGCACTGTATATTGGTTAGCATGCACATGTGGTGTGGGACCCACTTCCAATGGATGCATTGCTTTATATATGTCTCTATGACCAGCGGGCCCCACATGTCAGCACAAAGGTAGTTAAAAATTATAACTCCTATAATTTGAACAAGTGTCTTGGCGCTAGCAAACCAGCTATCAGCCACTCGGCCCCTTATGATTTGTTGTTCACAAAGGATAAAGGACCTATCTATTGTAAGAAACATGATGTATGGTTTAAAGGGTTGCAGTCAGTGCAGCCCATATTACCATTATTTTATGTTTTTAGAATTTGTAAAAAGTACATAAATTATAATGGCAATAATAAAATTAAAACTCACACATTAGTGTGTTACAAATATAATTTATTCAATAAATAACTTATTTAGAAAAATGGTCACATAATTTTAAATAGTATTAACATATTATGGAATAAACCATATAAACTAAATTATGTTTCTGATTATAAAAATGTTTGTATAATTTAGAATACTACAAAAATTTATTAAATTACAATCCATAAATATTATTCTAATTATACAAACATTCGAAAAATTATGTGCACATTTTTACAATTCATAAGTTTGTTGTTTATGATTATTTTTGTATAACTAAAAGTATTCATACTTATGCAAAATTTCAAATATTTTCATAAATATTTACATCTGAGTATATTTCAGTTATATAGAAATTATGAATATGTGCACGAGTGAAAGTTATCACAAGTGAATATTACTAAACATGTGAATATTTTTAAAAATTACATGAACATTTAAAAAAAAGATATTTTATTTTTACGTATAATATTTACAGCACACGAATATTTGAGATTTTTTTTACAGTGATTATAGTTGACAATTGTTTTTTACAAATATCTTTTTAGCAACTTTTACAACAAATTTCTAAAAAGAGCTAATAAGCGCAAAATGGGCTGCACTGACCGCGGCGCATCTAAAAGCCACAGTCGTGTGCCCAGACAGAACATTAAGTGCCCAGACAGAACATTAAGTGTCGTTATACAAATATATATACAAATACATTAAGTGGCTAGCACAGTGTCTGCGGCGTTGTAGAGGGCCCGCATTGCAAAAAAAATGTTTCAAAAAATGTGAAGTTCTTTTGTACAAATACGTTATGCAAGTTCTTCAAGTGTGTACAAGGTTCAATCAAGTAATCTGATTATTTGCATGCTACACAAAAAAGAGAACTATCTGGCCCAAAAACAACAAAGAAAAAAAATCCACTTTCAGTCTGTGTATTTATCTTTTTTGTATACATTACAAATGAACATATATGTCCATGAAACTTTTTATGTGTATACTACAAACATCATCTATTTATATTAAAGAAAACATATTTTTTTTCAATATGTGGAAATAGTATTTTCTCTGAAAAACAATAAAGACCTCTATGGATCTCGGCCTCTATATGCACCTTTCGCTAGCGCAGCCGGCTTGCAAGCGCAACATCGCGAGTTCGTGTCCCATGGGTTGCATTTTTTATCGTTGATTTTTCCTTTGTGCTGACATATGGGCCCATTGGTCAGAGACATATATAAGGCAAGCCGTCTGTTGTAAGTGGGTCCCATGCCGCGTGTGCATGTTGATCAAAATATGGTGCCACGTCGGCACATTATACGTCTACAGATGAGATTATCACCATATTTGCACGCTTGTGCCAAGTTGTAGAACCAGTTGGGCTTATTTTTCAAATTCAGACACTAAAGTGAACATCGATGGCAAGTTTAAGCACCACTCATGATACCATCTAGGTTTTAGCGAGTTAAGGCATATTATTGGAAGGCTAGAGAGGCTTTACGTACCAGGACATATAAGTTGACGGTCGCGGATTTGAAACCGTAGACGGTCCAAATACATGCAGCGGCGAGGGAGAAGGATACCGTGATTATTCGGTCTATGTAGATGATCTGCTCCTTTCTCTTGATCACCATCAGCTGCACGCAGCATGCAGTACAACCTCGATAAGTTTCAATCTAGGGACAAACCAACAAACAGTATATGAATGAATCACGGCAGGCAGTGCATGCACTTCACCGGCCGCTGTACACTTGCCATGTCCCATGCAGAAGCAATATGTATGGATACTCCAAATGATGCGGCAAGGACACCGACCCAAGTACTACTCCACCTTTGTGTCATCACCATCCAAGGCACTAAGGCTGCCATTACAAGGGCGACCACGTAGGATGCCAATAAAAGGATGAAGGCTTGAATGCTCTTCTTCCCTTCCGCATAGTATATGTAGAGGATGTTGTAGCAAATCTGAAAGACCAAGCCCACTCCATTGACGATGAAGAAGTAAAGTTTACTCTCGAGAGAGTCGGAGGCGGCATACATTGCCCACATCACGTTGTTTACGAAAGCCAAAAGGCTTCCATATACCATCCGATCTCCTACAGACCCTTCCTTCCAGACAGGAATCACGAAAGTGAAACTGCGTGAACAAAGACAAACCGATGGCCAGTTAGGTAAAGACATACAACATGAGTTCATCAGGTCAAGGGTGAAACTATAAATCATTCATGAGTTCATCAGATTCGTGCATGTGAGTATTGCATATTACTCTCCCTCATACAGTATAATATTATGTGTATATACACCATACAAGTATGCTATATGTATGTATGTCTCCCCCGCCCCCCAAAGAAATGAAAATCTCCGACGGTGGGGAAGATGGTTACACACCAGGTGGATAGATCATGTGATGACTGCCACTGTGTTATAGCATCAGGAATGAAACAAATCTTTCACGTCAACGTAGCATGCTTGTTGGTCTGACCTTCAAATGGCAAGAGCAAGCCTGGTCTGTGATAATCACGAAAACCAGCCCCAATGCTGAATTTCAGTAAGCAACACCAATTAATTAAGCCTGACAGGCTTGAGCCCAGCCTGAAAAATTGGGCCGGGTGGTCGAACGGGGCTGCCCGCGCCATGCCAAGGTTGTCATGAATTTGTCCATTTGGGCCTTCGGGGTAATGCAGTGTGCACCAGCCACGCGGTGGTCGTTTTCTCAAAAAAAAAAAAAACAAACACGCGGTCGTCGGAGCCTATGATGCGAGGCACTGGAACGGCTACACAGATGTACTCCCTCGGCCCCATAATATAAAAACGTTTTTAACACTATACTACTGTAAAAAAATGCTCTGAGACGGAGGAAGTAACTGGGAACAAAGCTGCAGCGCTTTCACGCAATGCCTGCTGCCGGGAAACACGTCCCCTACCCACGCAGCTAGATCTGGCTACTGTGCGGTCAGTGGGGCTGGGAAGGGCTGAGGGCCCGCATGTCATTGACTGGGGATGATGGGGACGGGCAGACGTGTAGGTGAGGCATATTTATCATTTCCCCGGCGCTAATTTTTTTAAATAATACATTTTTTTTATTAATTTTCATAAATAGTACGCTGGGTAATTTTTTTTTCAAAAATAATACACCGTCGGCCCGCTGCAGGCCGACTGGGCCTAGTCGGCCCATAGCAGGCCGATTGGACTCCTCTGGCCCCTGTCGGCCCACAGTGGGCTGATTGGGTGTGGAGCTAATTAGCTCGCCGTGGGCTAATTGTTTTTGCAAAAAAAGTAGGCATAAAAAATATGTTTAAAAAAAAGTTAATTATGTAATTAAAAAATATTAAATGTGTATAAAAAAATGTTCCTGATGTATACAAAAAATGTACAATATATATGCAAAAAAGTTGACATAAAAATATGTTTTAAAAGTGTTAAGCATGTATTTATAAATTGTTAAATGTGTGTATAAAAAATGTTCCTTATTTATACAAAAAATATAGAATGTGTATGAAAAACAGTTGACACCAAAAAAATATGTTTGAAAAGTTGACATTTTTTCAAATACATGATTAAAAATTGTTAAATGTGTGTATAAAAAATGTTTCTTATCTATTAAAAAAATATAAAATGTGTATGAAAAAAAGTTGACACAAAAAAAATATGTTTGAAAAAAATGTTCCAGTTCCATACAAAAAGAGCAACCAATCATACTTAGGTCCGTGATGCTCCCATACCGGATCCGGAGCTGGAACATTTTTTTATACACGTTTAACCTTTCATTCCAATACATGAAACATTTTTGTGTACTCGTTGAACATTTTTTCAAATACATGATTAACATTTTTTTCAAACATAATTTTTTGGTGTCAACTTTTTTTCATACACATTCTATATTTTTTTTATAGATAAGGAATATTTTTTCAAATACATGATTAACAATTTTTTTCAAACATATTTTTTTGGTGTCAACTTTTTTTCATACACATTTTATATTTTTTGTATAAATAAGGAACATTTTTTATACACACATTTAACAATTTTTAAATACATGCTTAACACTTTTTAAAACATATTTTTATGTCAACTTTTTGCATATATATTGTACATTTTTTGTATACATCAGGAACATTTTTTTATACACGTTTAACATTTTTTAATTACATAATTAACATTTTTTTAAACATATATTTTTTATGCCTACTTTTTTTGCAAAAACAATTAGCCCACAGCGAGCCAATTAGCTCCAGTCGGCCTATAGCTGGCCGACAGGACCCAATCAGCCCACCGTGGGCCGACAGGGGCCAGTCGGCCAGCTGTAGCCCGACTGGAGTCCAATCGGCCTGCTGTGGGCCGATTAGGCCCAGTCGGCCTGCAGCGGGCCGACGGTGTATTAATTTTGAAATTCTTTTATCCAGCGTAATATTTATGAAAATTAATAAAAAAATGTATTATTAAAAAAAAATAGCCCCCCCAGCCGCCTCCGTTCTCGTCCCCCCCGTAAAGCCCTCGCTAAAACCCACCCACACCCCCCGCCCTTCTTACCTACATTTAGCCGTCCCCATGACCGGTGGGGCCGGGGTAGATGGGTGCGCGTCCGGACAAACCCCAGCGTGGTTCCAGACCCATTCGGCACTACACTGGGTTACCTGTGGCCGCACAAGTTTCTTACACTGACGGTAGGACCACGACGTATGCTGGGCCCACCTACCAGTTAAGCGTGGCGACCATGGCTTGTAGGTATAGCGCCAGAATATCAAACGTGTCACATTCCATTTTTCTGCCGGGCTTCGAAAACGGACTGACATGCGAGTCCGTTGAGGAGCGGACCCTACCGGTCAGCGGGCGAGTGGATGGGTGGGACGCGTGGGGCGGCGTTTTACGTGGGCAACAGCTCGGGCAGTGGGAGGGGAGACCATCCCAACCCCGCTTTGGGTCGGGGTTTTAGCGAGCTCGAGGGAGGCCGGCCGGAGGCGACGACGACGACAACGCCGACGCCGACACGGAGCGCGAGGGCCGGCTTTGTGCGTCCGGGCGGGAGTTGAAGACGGCGAGAATAGGCTGGGAGGTACTGTGCGGGGACGGCACGCTGGAGTGCATGGTGGAGGCGCCGCCGGCGCTCGGGGATGTCGATGTATTCCTCGATGCGGAGAGGACACGACGAATGTTGACTGTTGACTACCGCCGCGCCGGGAAGGAGGGACCTGAACCTAAGAGGTGGCAGCGCGACACAGCTGGTGGGAAGCTCGAGGCCACGAAGGCATGCATCTTGATCTGATGCGCATGGTGAACTCGAGCGGCATACTCGGCCGCTCCCGGCAGCCATCCCCGGCCTGGGCCGCGCCATGGTGTCTGATCGCGTTGGATCTCGGACGGGGGACGTGAACTCGATGGGCATGCTCGGCGTGACGGAGTGGTAGGCCGCCCCGGCAGCCATCCCCGGCCTGGGCCGCGCCATGGTGTCCGATCTCGGTGGATCTCGGACGGGGGACGTGAACTCGAGCGGCATGCTCGGCCGCAGCGGAGCGCCAGGCCGGCCTGCGGGCCCTGGATTCATCCGCGGCCTGCCGGCGCCACGCTGACCGATCGAGGGTTAACCAGGCGGTGGATCTCGGAAGGCGGCCCGTGTGGAAGCTTGTCCGGGCGGGTAGAAGCCGAAAGACGCTACCACGACGTTAGGGCTAGAACCTCCCTAGTCCCTACCAGGGATGAGCACTCAGGGGAGGACATGGCGCAGAGCGGCAAGTGCTTTGGACGCGAGCCGGGGTGGGTCTTGCCGGCGAGGATAGGGGTGGGTGTGCCGGCGGCGTGTCGACTGACGAAAGATACATCGGGAACTTACGTGGGAGATAAGATGTTGATGATGGCGATAAGGTTGCCGGCGACGCCGAGGACGGCGACGGCGGACGACCCGGCGGACTCCGTGCTACTTCCTGCGGCGACCTCGCTCATGGCCACGACCACAGCGATAATCACGAAGTCGTCGACAAGGAACAACACGAAGAGGACCATCAACGTGCTCCGCTTGATTCCGGAATCATTAAAGCGGGCCATCGCCTCGAGAAAGTGGTGGATGTATGAGGAAACTGGAATGAGGAGGACGAAGTTGGTGGTGAGAGAATCACAGTCTTATGGAGGCCGCAGGAAGCAATGGCGGAGCTGGGCCGCTGGGGGTATTCCTCGGAAATATCGAAGAATCCCTTCTCCACCGATTTTTATCGTCAACCGTTCGCTGGTTTTTTTCCTCCATGTGTCCACTCAACCGGTTCCCCTCAACCCCCTCAGCTTTCTCTCAGCAAACCCTATTTTCCTCCTGAAACGCATCTCATCGTCTCTCTCTCGGGGCGGTGGCGGCGGCGGCAATACGTGACGCAGGTGACAGCGAGCTCTTGCAGGTCTGCACCTCTTCTCAGCTATCTCTAGACGTACGCCCTGACATCTCTTCTCCCTTTCTGCGATCATTGGCAATGGTGTCACCACGGAACAAGGGGCGATGGCGGCCGGCTGTGCGAGAGTAAATTGAGAGTGGCCTCGAACGATCGGTGGCCTACTCTTGTTCCAATCTCGCGGGAACAAGACCAGTGGCGGCCGGGCCTGGAAGAGTCTCTCCTCTCCATACCACCATCTTCTCCCATGTCCTTCACCGTGGACCTTCTAGCAGCGCCCACAACTCCCTAATCCACCCTTTGCAGCAGGAAGGGTCGCAGCACTGGCCTAGCGACCCCTGATGGTGTAGCGGACAGCCCCTCCGGCTCCTAGGCGCCCGAGGTTTCCTAAAGCAGCAGATCGACTGTGCCCATGTGATCAGGTGATTCAGGTCTAATGTCGGGTGTGTTTGCTTATTCTTTTGTTCCTTGCCTACCATAGCATCAATAGGTAATGTTTATCGCAGCCAAAACTGTCGGCAGGCTTAATCTCGGACCACTTGTCATGGGATGAAGGTCAGCCCTACCCTCGGCAAGCTTAGAGGTCTGTAATGAGCTCCCATAGCACACAATGCGATATGTGAAAACTTTCAGTTTGGTGCTTCTGTTCCTTTGGTTGTAGTCTGAATTGTCATTTGTCAGAAAACCATGCCTTGCAGAGGTGTTGCTCAAACGGATCCGCTTCAGTTTTATCCAACTACAATCAATTTGCTGGCTAGGCTTGCATGATGCTCAAGTGGTGGCATTCAAGATGCATATGCAATTGTGATTGTAGTGTGATTGAATGCCTACTAATTACAGATATGCAGTTACAGGAAATGAATTGCTTTGATTAATTAGTTGCGTTATAGTGCATATTGTTTCTTAATATTTATCCTTGCCACTGGGATGCTATGTTCAATATTCGTGTGTTCTTCAGTTGTCGCTAACATAAGGCTGCCACACTATTTTTGCAAGGATATGGAAGAGCGCTCCCTGATGGTTAATGCATGGATTTTACGAAGAGAATGTCCGTGCATTATGAATACGGTTTCTTAATGCATAGTTGTTCACATGGAAAGGTTTTCGATGAAGACAAACTCTGAAGGTATATAACGCATACCCTCTTTTCTATTTCCTTTCTGAAATTCAGAAACAGTTTTCACTTGCCTACAACAGGTTCTCAAGTCAAAGCGTACATGAACGATGGTTGGCAGCTCATATTCCCCTCCAGATTTTTATGTAAAGGTATTGACAGAATCACTTGTGTTCCGTTACGAACATTATAGTGCAGCCCGGCCGAAAATAAGTACAAGAACCACTGGAATTCAAGGTGCGAATATACATAATTGAAAAAATGTAATTAATCTCATCCCTTCTATTTAAAAAGAACATATCACTGGATGTGAGTAGAGCGGCAGCTCATGTGTAGCAGGCCAGCGGCACTTCCTAGGCCAGTGATGCCGGTGTGCACTATTTGCTTCTGCAGGGGCATGTAGGCGCACTGGTAGAAAAAAGCCCTTTAGTCCCGGTTCGCAACAGCCTTTAGTCCCGGCTGTGCAACCGGGACTAAATATGCGCGACTAAAGACCCCCCTTTAGTCGCGCCACTTACGGACCGCGACTAAAGGCTTTAGTCCCGGTTCTTGTGGCTGACCGGGACTAAAGGCCCGTCCACGTGGGCGCCCGTGGTCCGTCGGGACGGAGGACCTTTAGTCCCGGTTCTCGTGGCCAACCGGGACTAAAGGGCTCCTCCGCAGGTTTAGGGTTTTAGCCCCCCTAAACCTGGTTTCTTTTTAGTTTGGAGTGTTTTATTTCTTTTATATTTTATTTTGTGTTTTATTTTAATTTTGATAAAGTTTCAGTACACATATTTTACGCTACTATATACATGCATATGAAATTTCAAACAAGAAGAATTCAAGAGGAATATATAATATATATTCAATCTCGGGTGACCATATACAACTTCGAACAAGTTTCCATACACAATTAGGATGGATGACCATATACAACTTCGAACAAGTTTCAATCTCGGGTATGCATATAAATTTCTTCGTCCTCGGTATAGTGTTCTCCTTTAGGATTGATGACTTCCCTCATGAAAAATCCTGCTAATTCTTCTTAAATTGGTCGGAAGCGAGCTTCTGGACTAAGCCTCCTCCGCAAGTTATCCGTCGCGTTCCGCACGCTATCCGATGCCTTCCGCTCAGTGGTGTGTCTCCGGATGTTCTCACAAACATAGTATCCACATAGATTGGTCCCCGGTGGCTGCTTATCCACATTAACTAACCTTCTGAAATCTAGCTCATGTTTGAATTCACCGACAATTTCTTCTGAGAACCGTCTCCAAACCCTACAGGGCAAAGAAAATTAAATGAACAAGGAAGTTATTAGTTACTTGATATTAGGAAATGAACGAAAGAGACCGATCGATATAGAGCTCAAATGATTGAAAATAATTATTTTTGCAGCATTTTTCTCATGTCGGCCCAACGCTTTGGATCCGAATCCATAGAGTCCATGATTAGAACTCTGGAGGTGTGAAGTTCAATATTTAGCAGAATCCAGTGGAACCTGCGGACACGTTACATGCACAGTCATGCATAACTCATCGATTAGACATACCATGCATGGAGTAAACAAAAGAGAATGGGCACAAGAGAGAAACACTCACCCAAAATGGTAAGGAAATAGAATATGACTTTTGAGTTGATGCTTTCTAAGAAACTTGTACAGGTCTTTCTCCATGTCTTCGGGGTGATGTTGTAACACATGTCCATTAACGATATGTGGGTCAATGAACCCAACATCATGGATGTTTCTTATTTTGCATTCCCAAATCTTCAATCTGCATAATAGCGTACGCAACAATATAGTTAGGACAATATATATATATATATATATATATATATATATATATATATATATATATATATATATATATATAGTGCAGGCAATGAAGAACGAGATGAGGTAGAAATAAATCACTTACAGAACGTAGCAACTCAGCATAGATTTGTCGAGGTCACGCAGATTGAACAGCTGGAACAATTCACTCATATGAATTTCTACAGAGTACCGTTTGGTGTGATGCTCATCTGTAACATCCGCATAAACATATTCTTTGTCGGCCCATGTTATGAATTGCTTGTACCAACGTAGCAGATTTCGCATTTGTGGTGGTAGACTCTTTTCCCGCGCAGGCTCGACGAGAGGCCCATTCCGCACATATTGTAATGCTATCTCACATACTGGCGCATCCTCAAGGCCTAAGAAGGCACGAAGAGTCAAACCAATCTTGGACGCTTGTTTCATGGCACCCGGTACAGTCAATCCAAGTGCTGCCGCAGCTGCTATGATCTCGGGGTCCTCTTCCGGACCGGCTTTCACTATGAGCGGGGGGATCGATTGTTTCTTCTGCATCCCGAGCTGGTCAACTTGTTTTCCCGCTTTTTTTACTTTCTTCTTTCTCCTCCTTCAATATTTTTGCTTGCCTACGAAGTTCATGTCCATAGTCGTCAGGCATATTCAGCTCGGCTTGGGACGGTGTCGTCAAAAAATCCTTAGCCCACTTCTTTTGCTTCTCAGTGAATACTTGCTTGGGCTCAGGCTCTTTTTTCGCCTTCATATCCGCCTTCCATTTCTCATAATCAGCAGACGCGGCCAATTTGGTTTCAGCTTCACTAAGTTCCCCAGGCCTTGGGAGGAGAGGCTTCAGTGATGGCTCCGGTACCCTTGTGGTCTTAGGTACATAAGGGTCCGGGTTAATAGTCCAGGAGCGGGTTTCCTTGCTGTCCGCCTGCTTCCGCTTCTTCGCCGGAGGTGGATTGGGGGGCGTCGTACCCGCCGGAGGAGGATTGGGGGGCGTCGTACCCGCCGGAGGTTGTGGATCGGGGGACGGCGTCGAATGGCGTGAAGGAGGTGTAGGTGAACCACCACGACCACGACCACCGCCACCACCGCCACCACCACCATCGGAGGGGGGTGGACTTGCTAGCCTTGGCGCCTCGCCTGGAAACACTATGTACTTCTTTTTCCATAGAATGAACTGGCGCTTGACATCTCCAAGTCTTCTCTCCCCTTCGGGTGTAGGTTTGTCAATCTCCAGGTCCTCAAACCCTTGGACTATGTCTTCCACCGTGACACGAGCATAGCCATATGCAATGGGGTTGTTGTGGTGGAGTGCTCCAGGTGTACAGGGTAAAGCATTGCCGCTAGCTACCTTCGTGGAAACGTTCCCCACGGGATAATGCAGATCACATTCTTTCATCTCCTTTACATAATCCACGGGGTAGTGAGGCTCCGGTGCACGAATCTCGATCATCGGTGCACTAGCACCAGGCGGGGCATCCGTGGAAGCCACGCTGCTTCTCCGCTGCTGGCTTCCGCGATCCGCTTCATGATCTTCATGCGGCCCTGCAGCCGATTTTTCTTTCACTAGTTCATGCACGGTCTGCTTCAACTCATGGAGTTCCGATGCAAACTTCGTCATAAGATCTGCATCCCGGTCCGTCTTTCTCTTACGGCTTCTGTAACAGTACGGGTCATTGTCCTGGGAAAACCCTACTTTCCACGGAACTTTGCCTTTGCCTCGTACACGTCCTCCGTGTTCATCATTCCCGAGGGCTGTTGTCAGTGCGTCTTTCTCTCTGTTGAACTTGATCAAGCCCTCTTGAGCTTGGGTCATTGCGTCAATAAGGGCTTGGGTGGGAGCAAACTGTCTCTGCCGGTGAACACACACCCCTGTCTCCGGGTCTAGCGATCCCCCATGCCCGTACCACCAGCTTTTGGCCCTTGGGTCCCATCCCTCTCTACCTAGAGGGATTCCTCGCACCCTCAGGTCCTCCTCCATCTTCTGCCACCTAGGCTCCGAAAGGCGGTATCCTCCTGGCCCCATAATATGATGGAACTTTTTCTTACTCGCATTATCCTTATTTTTTTTGATATTTCCTTGAAATGCTCCGATTGCTTTTGCCTCACAAATTCTGGCCAATCATCTTTCAGTTTCTCATGTTGTCCATTGAAATCCGGAGTCTTGCCCTTGTTGACATAGTCACGGGTTAAATTTTTCTTGAAGTTCCGGAATGCTTCGCCCATCTTCTGAAGAGCGAACTCTTTAAACTAGCCTCCTCCTCTGACGTCCACCCGGAACCTTGTTACCGAATTCATCGACTTTGTTGTATTCCGGAGGTAGAATCAAATGTTCCATAAGCTTTCTCCAGCAATCCTTTTTCGTTCTCTTGTCGACAAAATTGAAACCAAGACGTGCCTTCTTTGGCTCCTTCCATTCCTGGACGGTGATCGGGACGTTGTCTCTAACAACGACTCCGCATTGGTTGATAAACTTTGAGGTGTGCTGTAGGGGCTTGCCGGTTTCACTGACAAACTCAATGGCATATGTTTCTCCTGTTTTCATCGCCTTGGATTTGCCACGCTTTGTCGTACTCGATCCGGAGGGCTAAAAAAAGAAAGAGAGTCGCGCGCGTTAATACATATGTATTCACATTTCAGTAAGTTTGTATCACGAGAGGTTCAATGTATATATATACCTCGCCAGAGGTGGTTGCTACTTGCAATTCGAGATCGTCGGTTGTTGACGGTTGACCTCCGTCGACAATGTCCGTTCCTTCACCTTCTTGATCATCGACAATCTCTGTTCCACCATCAAGGTTCAGATAAGAAGAGACTACATCCTCTTGTTGCTCATATTCTGAGCCCGGCACATAAGGAATCTCATTGTTGATGATGCCCATTAAATAACGTTCAGCCTCCGGATCCCTAAGCGGCTCGGTTCTATCGTCCGCCATATGTCACTCCTGCATGTAGTAAAAATTCTTTAAGTATAAAGGAATTAAAAAATAAGATTAAGGGGACATAGAGGAGGAGGAATTAAAAATAAGATTCTTTAAGTAAAAATTCTTTTTTTCTTCTTCTTCCTTTCTTCTTCCTCTTTCTTCTTTCTTTCTTCTTCTTCCTTTCTTTCTTCTTCTTCCTTTCTTCTTCCTTTCTTCTTCTTCCTTTTTCCTTTCTTCTTCTTCCTTTCTTCTTCTTCCTTTCTTCTTTCTTTCTTCTTCTTCCTTTTTTCTTTTTTCTTTCTTTCTTCTTCTTCCTTTCTTCTTCCTTTCTTCTTCTTTTTTCTTCTTCCTTTTTCTTTCTTCTTTCTTTTGGTTTTCATTTGGTTTTCATTTTTTCTTCTTCCTTTTTCTTCTTCCTTTTTTTCTTTCTTCTTTCTTTTTCTTCTTTCTTTCTTCTTTTTTTTTCTTTCTTTTTTCTTCTTCTTTTTTCTTCTTCCTTTTTTTTTCTTCTTTCTTTTTTTCTTCTTCCTTTGTTTTTCTTCTTCCTTTTTTTCTTCCTCCTTTGTTTTTCTTCTTTCTTTTTTTCTTCTTTCTTTTTTCTTCTTCCTTTTTTGTTTTTCTTTTGTTTTTTTTCTTCTGTTTTTTTTTTCTTCTTCCTTTGTTTTTCTTCTGTTGTTTTCTTCCTTTTTCTTTTTTTCTTCCTTTTTCCTTTTTTCTTCCTTTTTCTTGTTTTTCTTTTGTTTTTCTTCTTCCTTTTTTTTCTTCCTCCTTTGTTTTTCTTCTTTCTTTTTTTCTTCTTCCTTTTTTTGTTTTCTTTTGTTTTTTTCTTCTGTTTGTTTTTTTTCTTCTTCCTTTGTTTTTCTTCTGTTGTTTTCTTCCTTTTTCTTTTTTTCTTCCTTTTTCCTTTTTTCTTCCCTTTTCTTGTTTTTCTTCTGTTTTTCTTTTCTTTTCTTCTTCCTTTTTCCCTTTCTTTCTTCTTCTTCTTCTTCCTTTTTCTTCTTCCTTCTTCTTCTTCTGCCGACGCGCGGAGGACGGCAGGCAGGGCCAGCGGGCGGCGGGCGGCAAGGCGTCGGGCGGCGGGCGGCAGGGCGTCGGGCGGCGGGCGGCGGGCAAGGGCGCAGGGCACGGGCGGCGGGCAAGGGCAGGGCACGGGCGGAGGCGGCGCTCACTGGGGACGGGGGCGGCGGCGCGCAGGGCTTCGGCGTCGGCGTCGGCGTCGGGGCAGGGCTTCGACGTCGATCGGCGTCGGGGCAGCGCTTCGGCGTCGAGAGAGAGGAGAATGGGAAGTGGCGAAACTGCTAAGTGCAGTATTTATAGACGCACCTTTAGTCGCGGTTGGGGAGGCGGACCGCGACTAAAGGTACCCTTTAGTCGCGGCTGGCCACACCAACCGCGACTAAAGGGTTTTGGCGCCGCTTTAGTTCCCGCGCAGAAAGACCCTTTAGTCGCGGTCCTCCTCCCCAACCGGGACTAAAGGGTCTGTGCTGGAACTAGCGCGGTGCGGTGGGATGTTTAGTCCCACCTCGCTAGCCGAGAGGCTTCGACAGTGGTTTATAAGCGCGGCTGCGCTCACCACTTCGAGCTCCTCTCAAATGCAGGCTTACGGGCCTATTCTGTCACTATGTGCCTGTGGGCCTACTGGGCCTTCTGCGGGCCTGAATCCTGGCCCACTAATGGGTTTCTAGTCGTATTCAGGCCATGGTGGCCCAGTAGGTGGCATATTTTTTATTTTTTGCCTTTTTTTCTGTTTTCTTTTTTGCTTTATTTATTTTGTTTTGTTTTTCTTCTTTTTTTTCTTCCTTTTTCTTCTGTTTTTCTTCTGTTTGTTTTTTCTTCTGTTTTTTCTTATGTTTTTCTTCTGTTTGTTTTTTTCTTCTGTTTTTCCTTTTTTCTTCTGTTTTTTTCTTCCTTTTTTCCTTTTTCCTTTTTTCTTCTGTTTTTTCTTCTGTTTTTTTCTTCTGTTTGTTTTTTTCTTCTGTTTTTTCTTATGTTTTTCTTCTGTTTGTTTTTTTCTTCTGTTTTTCCTTTTTCTTCTGTTTTTTCTTCCTTTTTCCTTCTTTCTTCTTCTTCCTTTTTCCTTTTAAAATCAGAAAAATAAAACTAATTCATTTTAAAATCTTAAAAATACAATTATATATCAAAAAAATCAGAAAAATAAAACTAATTCATTTTAAAATCCCTTGAAGGTTTGATAAAAGGTTTGATACATCATTCAGTTCATCGACCAAATACAAAGTTTGGTACAATAAATTATTACACATCAATTCTTCCCTTGTGTCCCTGCTTGCTTACGATTGTGCCGTATCCATGGAGCATCCTCATCATTTAACTTAATGCTTGGGTCAGTGTTCACTTTGAAGGGCGGAATTTCACCAAACATATTATAATCTTCTGACATGTCTGTCTTGTCCTCCACTCCCACGATGTTTCTTTTCCCTAAAAGAACAATGTGGCGCTTTGGATCATCGCATGATGTACTGATCGTTTTCTTATCTTTCCGTTTCCTCGGTTTGCTACTCATGTCCTTCAAATAAAAAACCTGAGCGACATCTTTGGCAAGGACGAATGGTTCGTCAAGGTAACCAAGATTGTTGAAATCCACCATTGTCATTCCGTATTGCTCGTCCACCTTTACCCCACCTCCTGTTAGCTTGAACCATTTGCACCGAAACAAAGGGACCTTAAAGGAGGGTCCATAGTCAAGTTCCCATATCTCCTCTATGTAACCGTAATATGTGACCTTTTGCCCATTCTCGGTTGCTGCATCAAAGCGGACACCACTGTTTTGGTTGGTGCTCTTTTTATCTTGGGCGATGGTGTAAAATGTATTCCCATTTATCTCGTACCCTTGGAAAGTCGTTATAGTCGAAGATGGTTTCTTGGCCAACATGTACAGCTGATCTCCAACATCATTGCCATTCATTAAATGTTTTCGCAACCAACTGCCGAAAGTCTCCATGTGGGCCTTTCTAATCCAGGATTCAGGCTTCCCCGGGTTGTCCGAGCGTAAAATATTCTTGTGTTGCTCGAAGTACGGAGCCACCAAGCTGGAATTTTGCAGAACTGTGTGGTGTGCTTCAGTCATAGAATGACCGTCCATACATATCGTGGATTCCCTTCCGATCTTGCCTTTTCCATTTAGTCTCCCCTCGTGCCGCGATTGAGGAATACCAATCGGCTTAAGGTCAGGAATATAGTCAATACAGAACTCAATTACCTCCTCATTTCCATAGCCCTTGACGATGCTTCCTTCTGGCCTAGCACGGTTACGAACATATTTCTTTAATACTCCCAGGAACCTCTCAAAGGGGAACATATTGTGTAGAAATACAGGACCGAGAATGGAAATCTCTTCGACTAGGTGGACCAGGAGGTGCGTCATAATATCGAAGAAGGATGGTGGGAACACCAACTCGAAACTGACAAGGCATTGGACCACATCGTTCTGTAACCGTGGTAGATCTTCTGGATTGATTACCTTCTGAGAGATTGCATTGAGGAATGCACATAGCTTCACAATGGCTACTCGAACATTTTCCGGTAGGAGCCCCCTCAAAGCAATCGGAAGCAATTGCGTCATAATCACGTGGCAGTCGTGAGACTTCAGGTTTTGGAACTTTTTCTCCGCCATGTTTATTATTCCCTTTATATTCGACGAGAAGCCAGACGGGACCTTCATACTGCTCAGGCATTCAAAAAAAATGACCTTCTCTTCTTTGGTAAGAGCGTAGCTGGCACGACCTTGAAACCATTCCGGATGCCGGTCATCTGGGTCTTTCAAACGTTGCTGGTCCTGCCGTGCTTCCTTTGTATCATTTGTCTTCCCATACACGCCCAAGAAGCTTAGCAGGTTCACGCAAATATTCTTCGTAACATGCATCACGTCGATTGCAGAGCGGACATCTAGGACTTTCCAATATTCTAGCTCCCAAAATATAGATGTCTTCTTCCACATGGGTTGGTGCCCGTCAACTCCCCGCGGAACTGATTGTCCGCCAGGACCCTTTCCAAAGATGACTTTCAAATCCTTGACCATATCAAATATCTCAGCACCAGTACGTTCCGCAGGCTTCGGCCGGTGATCTGCCTTGCCGTTGAAATGCTTGCCTTTCTTTCTTACGTTATGATTTCGGGGAAGAAATCGACGATGACCCAGGTACACGTTCTTCTTACAATTAACCAAACGTACACTTTCAGTCTCATGTAAGCAGTGCGTGCATGCATTGTATCCCTTATTTGTCTGTCCCGAAAGGTTACTGAGAGCAGGCCAATCGTTGATGGTTACAAAAAGCAACGCTCGTAGGTCAAATTCCTCTCCTTTGTGCTCATCCCAGACACGTACACCAGGTCTGGCCCACAACTGTAAAAGTTCTTCAACTAATGGCCTTAGGTACACATCGATGTCGTTGCCGGGTTGCTTAGGGCCTTGGATGAGAATTGGCATCATAATGAACTTCCGCTTCATGCACAACCAAGGAGGAAGGTTGTAGATGCATAGAGTCACGGGCCAGGTGCTATGGCTGGAGCTCTGCTCGCCAAAAGGATTAATGCCATCAGTATTTAGACCAAATCTTATGTTCCTTGCGTCAGCTGCAAAATCTTTGAACACTCTGTCGATCTTTCTCCATTGCGTTCCATCAGCGGTGTGTCTCAACTCCCCGTCGGACTTACGGTCCTCTTTGTGCCATCGCAACGACTTGGCATGCTTTTTGTTCATGAACAGACGTTTCAACCGTGGTATTATAGGAGCATACCACATCACCTTGGCGGGAACCCTCTTCCTGGGTTTCTCGCCCTCAACATCGTCACCAGGGTCATCGCCTCTGATCTTATAACGCAATGCAGTGCATACAGGGCATTCATTCAAATTCTTGTATTCACCGCGGTAGAGGATGCAGTCGTTAATGCATGCATGTATCTTCAGAACCTCTAAACCTAGAGGGCAGACAACCTTCTTTGCTTCGTACGTACTGGCGGGCAACTCGTTATTCTTCGGAAACATATTCTTCAACATTTTCAGCAAATTTTCAAATGATGAGTCACCTACACCTTCTTGTGCCTTCCATTTTAGCAAATCCAGTGTGCAGCCCAGCTTTTTCAGACTATTATCGCATCCTGGATACAACGACTTTTTGTGATCCTCTAACATGCGATCCAAATTCTCCCTCTCCTTGTCAGTTTCGCAGCGTCTCCGTGCATCAGCAATGGTCCGACCAAGATCATCAGCGGGCTCATCATGTGCCTCTTCTTCACCTTCACCTAACCCTTCCCCACCTTCAGCATCATCCTCCATGAAAGTATCACCGAAATGATCATGATAGTTGTCATCGATATCATCCCCTTCTTCATCTTCTTCCATTCTAACCCCTCTTTCTCCATGCTTGGTCCAACAATTATAGCTTGGCATGAAACCGTGCCGAAGCAGGTGCATGTGAACGTCTCTTGAGGAGGAGTAACCCTTCTGATTCTTACAGACAGCACATGGACAGATAATAACACCTTGCTGCTTGTTCGCATTTGCCACTACGAGGAAATCTTTCAAACTCGTAGTGAACTCGCCGGAGAGTCGGGGACCGTACATCCATTGCCGATTCATCTGCATTATTATTATATAAAGTATATAATTAACCATCATGCATTTGTTAAACTAACTAGCTAGAAATACAAATTAAACAATGAACTACACACATGCATATTTTATCAATGACACATGAAAGGTTCAAGTTGCTAACCGCGATCGCGGAGGAAAAATAAATGAGAAAGCTCAAGTGTGGCTCGGACACTTCATATCATGTTTGTTTCAGGCTCTCGGGCATTTCATCAAACACCTTGTGTGCATAGGAGGAACCAAAAGCAAACCCACCACCCCCTTCTGAAAATTGTGAAGTGAGCTGAGTGAAGTGAAGTGAGCTGAGTCCTATATATAGGGATGGGCCTTTAGTCCCGGTTGGCCTGGCCAACCGCAACTAAAGGCCTTCGGGGACCTTTAGTCGCGGTTGGCCAGGCCAACCGGGACTAAAGCCCCTCCCGTCCGCCAGCTGGATGGGCCTTTAGTCCCGGTTGGCCTGGCCAACCGCGACTAAAGGCCTTCGGGGACCTTTAGTCCCGGTTGGCCAGGCCAACCGGGACTAAAGCCCCTCCCGTCCGCCAGCTGTCGACCGAGCGCGCTGGGCCCAGATAGTTGGTCGCGGGTCTCCTCCCGAACCGCGACTAAAGACCCCTTTGGTCGCGGTTCGATTGTTTTGGGGACTAATGGGGGCGTATGGAAGCCTCTTTTTCTACCAGTGGCGGCAGCATACATCGTGATTCTCTGCTGCAATAACTTGCAATGCAAGGTCTTTGCTGTGAAAGATTCAGGGTATCTGGGAACGATTGCTTTTGCTTTTGCTTGAACTATTAGATAAGCACACACTGCCAAAATATTTTGGTTTGTGTAGGGATTACTCTTACAACTTACAAGATCTTCGGATGTTCTTTTGTCTTCCAAAGTTCTACTGTTTTTTTTTGCGAGTGCCAAAGGTATACTAGATTTTCCTTTTTTACTTTCACATCTTCAAATTAGTGGCTTGTGGATTGATGCGCATGGTTTGGCATCACTCTATGGTGCACTTCAGTGCACTGTTGGTATTATAACTACCACAAATACGAAAATACAAAGGTGAACATGAGTGCGCGCGCACCCATGTGAATAGTAAATTCATAAAAAATACTAGAGAAATTAAAAAAATTCTGAAATTTTGCGCTATGAATCTTAGTCGTTCATTCTACTCACGTGTGAAGTTTCATGATGTATTAACACCCATGGTATTCTTAGTGAAGAAAATACAAATGCGATCATACTATTCATTAAACAGTGTTTTTTAATATAGCTTCGATTTTGTCATTTTTGCCCAGATTACCACGGATGTGATTTCTTCGTGAAACATCATATGCGAGTATACCGGTTGACTATGTATATTTATAAAGTAAATTCAGATTTTTTTTGATTTTTCTAGCATTTTTTTGAATTTACTATTCATAAAGGATGCGCGCGCACCCATGTTCACCAAATCCGCGGCTACAAATATTGCTATATTGCCAATATAGTAAAGATGGGAATTGAAATATCGGACGTTGCTTTGTGTCATAGTTGAAAAAAGAATAAAGAAAAAATGATAGTTGATTGTGTACTCATTTGAAAATTTATGATCTCGCATCTCTTATTGCGGTTCTGTAGCACAATGCGAAAGCTATGCTAAATAAATCACAGTGATTACATATAAAATATTATATTTTTTTGCGAGGTACATATAAAATATTTATGTACCCTTTGCAACGCACGGGCAATTACCTAGTTATACGGTATAACGGCTAACTTGGTCTTGGCCCAACCCAAACGCACCACGGCAGCGACGCGGGGTGGCAGACACGAGCGAGCGAGCGTCTGGTCAGGCGCGCGAGGAGCCGACCGCTCGAGGATAATTTTCGTGTTTTGACCCTTTTTGATAGTTGTTTCAGATCTAATCCTAGTTTGCAAAAATTTCGGGATCTGATCTTTTTCCTATCGCCAGTGTTCTTGGCGGTAGGGTATAACAACCTACCGTCAAGGTCTCTGGCGGTAGAAAACTTATCCACATCAGCAGCACGGACCCCTACCGCCAAACACGGTGACGGTAGCCTATATAACCCTACCGTCAAAGTGTCCGGCGGTAGGTACGAATACACACTGTGTCTGATACTTAGGAAAAAATTGCGGTAGGGCATGCAACCCTACCGCCAGAGACCTTGGCGGTACACTGTTATACCCTATCGTCAAGGACACTGGCGGTAGAAAAAAGGCCAGATCTCGAAATTTTTGCAAACTAGGGTCAGATCTGGATCAACTTACGGAAAAGGGTCAAAACACGAAAATTGTCCACTGCTCAAGTGGGCATCTCCCGATTCCAGATCCAACGAATCTTCAGTTTCCCTATCCTTTTCCCCCAAACCTAGCGCTACCTGGAGGCTCTGGCGGCGGCGAGCGACTCTAGGTCCGGCGGCCGGCCTTCTCCTCCCTCGGTTACCCGCTTCCCCCCGTGCCGGCAATCTCCCGCGGCGACAGCGCCATCCATCAACTAGCAGGCTAAGGAACTTATTGCTGCCTTAGAGTTGGAAGAAGTAGAAACCGGGATGGGTTTGAATCAAGAAATGGGTATTGGAAGACCATGTGATACTCGTTAGGGCTCTTATTACAAGATTATCAACCATGTTATCTCCATGTATCCCGCAGTAAGGCGTGTTCTCATCAAGATTGCAAAAGAGTATAACGGCACAGAGGCGGTAGCAGCAATGACTATGTTGACATCATTCCGGACATTTGAATTTGTTTTCATGGCACACTTGATGCAAGAAATATTTGAATACACCGATGACTTGAGTAGAGCTTTGCAAAAGAAAGATCAAGATATTGTTAATGCTATGGAGATTGTTGATCTCACAAAGCCGCACTTGCAATGCTGGTCATTGAGTCATTGATGTTATCATCTTGTTGTACATTTATTGTTCTATTGTATTGCTTTGGCATTTTTTTTAAAGAATACCCAACAGCAAATTCCTGGCTCCGCCACTGGCAGGAGGTTAAACAAACGAAACCTTTTGCTGACGTGATTGAAAGCTCACTCTTGGGGGAACTGTTGGCGAACCAACGCGTTGGTCACGCGAACGTTTCGTCGCAGACATACGGTGCCACGAATCAGTAACGACCACGCTTACTTAGAACCGTATGACGTGACAGAGCCACATGCATGCAGTGGCGGAGCCAGCCAGCTGAAGGAGCCGGGGGCAAAGTCTTTACACAACATTGTTGCCCAGCATTTGCCCAAGTAAATTAGTAATGCTAATAATGGTTTCTTTGTATTGTTTAGTGAAGAATGGCCGGATTGATAGCGATGATCAGTGCAGTGCGAGACAAGTACACGATCAAAGGTTTAGACCGAGGTATGAGATTAATTCATATGCGAGTGCAAGTGGCTGCATATATGACGACATATTTTCAGTGCATATATATACAGTATATAATGTGTACCACCAACGATATACTAATCATCGTTCACGTGTGACGCGACCCAGCTTGAAGCAACAAAAGAAGAAGAAGAAGAAGAAGAAGAAGAAGACGAAGAAGAACAAGATGATGATGATGATGATGATGATGATGATGATGATGAAGAAGAAGAAGAAGAAGAAGAAGAAGAAAGTCCATTTAGACTTTGAACAGGTAGTGGTTGGGTTGTTTGATCCTGTCTTCTACAGCTAAGGTTTACAGCGACGTATGAGCGTGCAAGTGGCTGTATATATGACAACACATTTTGAGTGCGCCTGATCATGCCGGCTGGCCAATAGGAGTGCCCCTGACTATAGCTAGAAAGGAATTATATTACTAGGTTGAAACGTCCAGCTTATATATAACATAATGCGCCTGATCATGCCGGCTGGCCAATAGGAGTGAAAAGTCAATGCTTTTTTGCATGTATGCACACACTATATATATTGCGGAGCGCGCGAGACCAACTACGTAGTAGTACTACCAACTAATCATGCGTTCACGTGCGACCCAGCTCAAAGCAACCAAAGAAACTAAGGGCAAAAGCCGCGACGTGACGTGAGCATGCTTGCAAGGATCAGTTTGGTCCGAGTCGGACCCGGCGAGCCTGAGGAGGCGGTCACACATGCATCCATGCACTCGCACTGTACATACCCTTGCAAACTTAATTACCGAGGAGTACAGTACATAATAGCACTGCACGTACATTGTGCACAATCCCGGCGGAATCCGATTAAGTTTGCAAAAGGATGCGACAAGGAACGATCGCACCAGCAGTCGCAGACTCATTAGGTTGCGTGGATGCGACAAATTCAACATGCTTGCGGGCGCTTCGCCACGCTCGGCAAACCCACCCGACGCTGCTAGCTGTGTGTCACCCGGATTTACGGACCTGGATACGATGGTTGTTGTCTACTAGTGGCCGGTGGCTAGTAATTTATTCCGATTAACACGTCATCACGGCCATCTCTTTCGAAAATAGTAGTAGTATCAGTGATTTAGTCTAACTTGAATTCTAGTCCCTCTGTTTCAAAATACTTGACTTCCTTTTGTCTAAAAATGGAGGTACCTATATAGTAATCAAATGAAAGTAATTAGCTTTGCTTCTTTGATCGAGAGAACCGTTCAAGCTGGTCCAATTCACCCCCTCATTCCCAAGTTTTTGTATTAGATTGTTCGTCACCTTCAATTGAAATTGGAGGAAATTCTCTTAGAAAAGGGATATGTCCCTTTTAATTAATAAATCGAGCCTTTAGTAGAATCTTTCATATGGACGCCATTCAACAAAATTTCATATGAATTCTGAGTTTTTTTAGAAAAAAAGGGCTCCAGCCCCAGTTTCATTTTTCCATAGAAAATGAAACCAACAGAGTATATCATTAATACAGACCGCGGGAAGAGATTGAGTATCTCTTCGGCATCAACTTTCAGGAATCTAAAAACAGCAAACATCTTGAGATACAGGAATCAAGCTAAAAGTTTTTAAGCTGAAAATGGACTAGCTACTGGCAATCCCCGCAGCGTGAGAAGGGACATGAGGACCATATTAACCCTCAAGGATCAAGCTCTCCTCCATGCGCCCATCCAGCCTCCCATCTTTTGCATAGAATATTATAGCCAGAGCTCGTTCCTCTTCAGCCTGGCTCTGGCCAGAGCAGCATCGGTGGTTTTCTTGCAGCGTCCCAGATAGCCACAATGATTATCTCCACGCGCTCTCTTGCTTTTCCTTTGCAAAGGATCTTCCATGAGTTGCAGTAGCCTGCAATCTTTCTCAAAACCACCTGCACACCCATCCAGTTTGTGTTATTAAAACACAGGTCATTTCTGCACCTCCAGATAGCCCAGAGAGTAGCTGATATAATAAGATTCTCAGCTTGCAAAATTTTATCTTTCCCCCACATTTCTGCCACCCTACCAAAAGCAGGTAGGGGGAAGCAGTCTATAATGGAGTGGATAGTTCTCCAAATTTCCATAGCTACAGCACATTCAAAGAACAAGTGGTTGATATTCTCACATTCAGAGCAGAACAAGCAAGACAAGTCATTTAAATGTTGTCTCTTAATAAGATTCTCCCTAACCAGCAGCTTATTATGAGCTAGCAGCCACAAAAAGATGTGGATGTTGGGAGGGACATGAATTTTCCACATATCAGGTATATGAACTTGGCTAATGCCCCTAAAATTAATCATGGCATACATTGATCTAACAGAGTAAACACCATTAGACTCTAGTTTCCAGATTAAAGCATCATCCTCATCACTAAGGTTTACAGATTGCGCAATGCTCAACAGGTCATACCAAAGGAGAAGCAAGCTGTTATCCACACATCTTCTAAATGTGATTTTAAGGTTAACCCCATCCCACAGGCCAGCAATAGCCTGATTGTGTTCATTGGCAATACTATATAACTACCATAATTGAATGGCCAGGCTACACGACCCAAACCAATGATCTTCCCAAAATTTGACTCTTTTCCCATTGCCCACTTTCCATTGATACCCATGTTTAGCTGCTTTAGCAGCCCACAAAACCCCTTTCCAGAAAGGAGAAGAGTTAGTATCAGGGCAGGAGAAAAATATTGGGATTATTGGCTCTATACTTAGGGTCAATAATCTGTTTTCACATCTTATTATCACCATTATGAAATTTATAAACCCAGGAAGCTAATAGACTTAGGTTCATCTCAGCAATATTTGGGACCCCAAGCCCCCATATTGCTTTTTCTGGGTTACCAGTCCCCCAGTTGGCAAGGTGATACTTATGGTGTCCCTCATAATTATCCCAAAAACAATGAGCCATCTGTGAGTTGATCAAATTAATGGCCCACTTGGGGAATTTGATCATGCTCATCAGATATGTGGGTATGCTAGCTAGACATGATTGAACCAGCACCAGCTTCTTCTCATAACCTAGTAGTCTACCTCTCCATCCAGCAGCTCTTTTCAGAACCTTATCAATCACAGGTTGTAGGTCTTCTCTCCTGAGCTTGGTGTAATGTAGAGGGAAACCTAGGTATTTTAATGGAAAAGACCCCAGTCCACAGGATAGGGCTTGAGCTACCTTATGAGCATCATCCTCTTGAACATTTACGGGGAGCAGATCACATTTATAGAAATTTATTCTAAGCCCAGACATATGTTCAAAGCAAGATAGAAACCATTTCAGGTTTCTAGCTGAGACCAGGTTATTGCCTAGAAAAAGGAGGGTATCATCTGCATATTGCAGACTTGTCACCCCTTGTGGGAATATATTTGTCATCGAACCTGTCAGCATGTTATTTTTTGCTGCTTTATTAAGCATTCTACTAACCACATCTGCCACCAAGTTGAACAACATAGGGGAGGCAGGATCTCCTTGTCTCACCCCTTTAAAGGTCTCAAAAAAATCATTGTTACAATCATTAATCCTAACTCCTACTTAACCTTTGTATAAAATGGACTTGACTTTCATCATCCACTTGGGGCTAAAACCCCTTTGATACATAATTTTCAGAAGGAACTCTTTACTAACTCTATCATAGGCTTTCTCATAGTCTAATTTAAAGGCAAACCCCTCTTTATCATGTGTCACCTCATCATGAATAATTTCATGAGCTGTCACCACATTCTTCACAATAAATCTGCCTTTAAAAAGCAGTTTGGTTTTGTGAGATAATCTCATCACCAATATCTCCTAGTTGGTTAGCCACACATTTAGCAAAAAATTTAAAACTGCAATTGGACAAAGCAATTGGTCTAAATTTTTGTATAGTGTCAGCACCAGGTTCCTTTGGGATGAGAGTTAACAGAGAGAAATTTAACTATATAAATCTAAAGAGTCAGTATTCCAGGCCTCCGCCATCAACATAAGATCATCTTTGATGGTCGACCAGAAATGTTGATAGAAGAGGAAAGGAAACCCATCAGGGCCAGGGGCCCCTTCAGCATAAGACGCAAAGACTGCTTTCCTCACATCCTCTTCAGTAATATCAGCTTCTAAAATTTTATTGTGGTCTTCAGAAACTTTTTCAGAAGGATCCCAAAAATCTTCATCTAATGAAATATCTAGGGTCTCCTCTCGGCCAAAAAGCTTCTTGTAGTAGTCTACAGCAATATCCATTATATCCCCAGTAGTCTCTACATGACCATTTGGGCCAACAAGCATATATATTTGCTTTTTTCTCCTTCTATGGTTAGCAATAGCATGAAAATAGGCAGTATTTCTCCCTCCCTCTAAAATATTTCTCTCTCTGGATCTCTGTCTGGACTTAATTTCCTCCAATCTCCATATTTTTTGAAGATTAGAGGCAATTTTGTCCATCCTGTTTTTAGAGGGTGGGGAAAGTACTTTAGACTCAGACTCTATATCTAATAAATCATATTCAACAACAATCTGATGTTTGTTCCTATTCTGGGAAGCCTCATAGTTGGCATTCCAGCCTTTACAAACTCTTCTAAGCAACCTGATTTATATTGCCATCTATCTAAAGGATCTTTAATAGAACATGGAGCATTCCAGCATTTCTTCACCATGTCTTCAAAACCTTCAACTTCCAACCACCATTTTTCAAACCTAAACTGTTTGTTCTTTGGTGGCTGGATAGCCCCAGTGTCTACCATTAGAGGAGTGTGGTCACTACCCACTCTAGGGAGAGATTTGAGTTGTACAGCTTATCAATGAAGACCTTGTCAATATTAGCCATAACCAGCTTATCCTGGTTATTGGCCCAAGTAAACTTTCTATTAGAGTTTTTAAGCTCTATCAGACCATACTTGTTAACCCAGTCATTGAACAGGGTTACCCGATGCAAGTTAACAGCTCCAGTGCTTTTCTCTTCACTACTTCTGACCAGGTTGAAGTCACCCCCAATTATGGTGGGCCCCAACCAGGCATCTAGAATATTATGCAGCTCATTGATGAACTCTAATTTGAGGTTATCATAGGCTGACCCATAGACTGAAATAACTCTCTAATCAATTTTATTCTTCTTATCCTTAAGTATACAAGAAATAGAGAATTCTAAAATATCTACTGATACAATATCAAATTCCTCAGTGTTAACCCCCACTAGTATACCACCAGCAGTGCCCACAGCAGGCAGCCAGTGCCAGGAGTACCTACCCTGAGGGTCAACATTGGCAATTTGGAAGTCATTAAAAGACTCCTTCTTAGTCTCAGAAAAGCCAATCAAGTCAGCATGGGTGTCTCTAATGAGCTTACCCACTGCCTTGAGTTTTTCAGGCTTATTCAGACCTCTAGCATTCCAAAATAGACTTACTACCATTATTAAATTCTAGTTTTCTACAACTACTCTTTCTTCCTGAGACAACCTCAGCCCATGTAAGGGCAGCTTCAGGGTGATCACTACTGTGATCACATCCTGGGGCTGATTTCTCAGATAGATCCAATCTTATTTCATCAAGATTCAAGTCTAAATTAGCAGGAAGGAAACACTCAGGGTGAGTGTCCTTGAATGCAGATAGCCTGCTTTCCTCCACTTGCTTCATAACTTGGATATTTTGAGAAATATTAATATCATTATCACCTAATTTCAAGCCAACTTTCTTTGCTTTCAAGAGTAAATCTTCATCATTAAAAGCAGAAAAGGAGTTATAGTTTTTGTTACCTTTAGGAACTTCCAAATCTTTTAGTCTTCTGAGGTCTTCAGCCTTTTGAATAGCATTCCTCCCATCTTTTTTGATCCTGGTGCTCACTCTGGATGCCACCACAGGGCCCCATTTGTGTTTTGTGGCCTTGGCTCCTCCAAGGTGGCACCATCCCCATCAGACTCTTCATCAAATTGCTCTAGAAGCTGAATAGCAATATTATCTTCAGGTTTCTTCTTCTTCACATCCTTCTTCATGCTAGAATCACCTTTCAGTCCCAGTATAGCACTTTGCACCTTTTTTTCTAGTGAATTCACTAGCTTCATTGGTGTTTTGGACTTAGTAGGAGCTTTCTGAGAGTTCTGAATTGGGCCCCCAGACTTTGGATTTTTGTTCTTGTCAGTTTCCATGTCCTTTGGGCCCTGCATTTGCATATCTTTTTTAGGACTCCCTTCCAGCAGATCTTCATCTGATTTTTCCCCACCACTAGTACTTGGATTTATATTGCCAGTGATTGGGGCTATATCAACAAGGAATGATATAAGGAATAATTCCTTGTCAATCTCTAGCCTTTCTGTTGGGATCTTGAAAATGTCCCTCACAGCAACCTGCACCTTAACTTTTTCATAGAAGCTTCTAAATATTTCATGCCAGTCAACATTCACCAAGATGCCCAAGATGTAAGTAATCTGAGAAATCACTTTCCAAGTAAGCTTATTAACAGGAATTCCAATCATGGTCACCCAAACCTCTTGCAGTTCAGCATAGGCTACCTCTTCACCATCCCATTTAGCAAAAGAGACAGTCACCCTTTCTTCTTGAGATTGATGGAGGGCAACTCAACCAAATCCTTCACCTTTTTATGGGGAGGGAACCTGACTAGGAATCTTTTCTCAGTTAACTGCCTCACTTGCCATGACCAATTGGTTTTCCATATCTCAGAGAAGTTGTTTTTCAGTTCTTCGGATGTGATAGATCCTTCTTCAATCACAACCACACAAACATTGGACATGTTCAGCCATTTTACTACCTCCTTGTCATCTGATTCTATGTGGAAGAAGCCCAGCCCTGCATTAGCACTGCCATAGTATTGGGTAGTAGCTTGTGGCTTGTACCATTCTAGGCAATTGTCCATATGATGCCCTGTCTTGTGACAGATGAAGCATTTCTCGGGCACTGGACAGGTCCCCACAAAGTGAGCTGGCTCTCCACAGTTATAGCAAATTACATTTTTTAATTTTGGATCATAGTTGATCACAGCTTCATCATTTCTGTTCTGAGAGCTATCAGCCTTGTCACTGCCAGTTTTTCCTTGCTGTTCTTTTTGTGAATTGAAGCTCTTGCTTTTCCTCTTGTGTTGGTTCTGAGAATTCTGTTGTTGAGTGCTGGATTGTCCTTCTCCAAAACCTTGCATCTGGTTACCAGACTGTATCTGCTCTGAGGGGTGCCCATAGTGCATATGCTGCTGATGATGATGCATGATCGGCATCTGTTGCTGCTGTTGGTGCACTACAGGCAAACTAGGCAAGTACTGTTGCGGCCACTGATTGAACTGAGGGAATTGCATCCCCTGCCATGGTGGCATCCCTTGCAAATTGTCCGCCCCCCAAATTGATGCATGTTTTGGAAAGTACTTGGATGAATCTGCTGCACCGCCTATGGCCCTTGTGGATTCAGGCCCCCAGACTGGATCGGGATATGACCATGGGCTTGGGGGTGTGTCTGGCCGACCGGGCGGTGCCCTTCTCCGCGGCCAGTACCACTCCCCCCACCTCGGCGAACTCCTCCCCTGCTGCCTGCCATCCCTTTGACCACTTCTGCGTATGTTGACTGATCAGTACCACCATGCCACAAATCCTTCGAGAAGCTGATCTTCTTCGCCCGAGCCTGCTTTCCACTCTCTCTCGTAGGATAGCAATCTTGTGGAATGAATTTCTTGGAGAGGAAGAGGTCTTTGCGAATCCAGACCAGCCCCCTTTTTGGAGGCGGAACCCTAGCCTTGTTTGGGGACGGCACAGACCAGAGCTGCCCAAATAACTCCACCACCTCCTCACCATCCTGAGGAAGCGACTTTTGAGAGTACATATTCCTTTTTTTGAAAACAGCCACCCCCATCAGCCTTTTGCGTCTACAGGCTAACTCTCGGGGCCCACTGGTCAGCATCTCCAGCCCGTTCCCTCAAAGCCGCATGTCGCCGGCAAGCACGAGCCCTCGCCGGAATTGCGCGGAACGGGGAGGGACGACAAGGAGTGCCTGCTCGTGATTCCAATCGAACCAATGGAACCGAGACCGCTCCAATCATCACCTCGCTTAGTCGCTCATTGCTTACCAGGGATCTCGCCGGAATGGGTGCCATCTCACCCTCTGAGTTCTCGACGTCGATGATGCTTCCTCGGCCGCCCAATCTAGCACCTGCTCTGGCTCTAGCGATGAGCCCAATCGGAACAACCTCTCGATTTCCTCCTCTGTCGCCCTTGCCATAATCCGCTCGACGAGGACCAGCTTCGCATCCCTCGCTTTCTCCGCCGCCCACTCCGCCGCCTTCTCCAGTCTGTTCGCCGTCTTCAGAAGCGCTTCCAGATCCTCCGTCGACGACCTCCGCTCTCTCGGAGTCCCGCTCATCTCGAATCAGATCTGGGTCGTTATGCAGCACGATCCCCAAACCGATTTCGGGGCCTGAGCGGTCGAGCGAGCGGAGCCTCGCGCTCCCCGCCTCCGAGAGCTCGCCGCCGGCGTAGGTTGCGGGGAGAAGGTGGTGGTCGGTGGGGAGAGTGGATGGGGAGGTAGGAGACGCGGTCATCACATGTTGTTGGAGACTATTTTCTTTTCCCTCTTTTTGTGGAGTGTGCTGTCATGTCTTCTGATTTTGGCCTGAGATACATGTACAATCAAGTTCAGAACAATCGGCTGAAACTGAAAACAAGTTTAACAATTAACTAGGCAGGAGAAAGAGCACAATTCAGGTCAACCGGGAATGTAATAAGCCTGTAATTTTTTTCTAACCATCACAATTGAGGTTAATTTTTCTTTCTAAAAAAGGCCACATGGTTTTTCTCTTTTCTCTCTTTTTTTAATTGATAGCTTACAACATATGAAATGTGATCCAACATGCAACCGGCACGATTGAATTAGTCGTGCCGGACTACGCGCGCATGACCACCACTTTCCTTGTCCAAGCAACCAGGGGGAAGTTTCGTATGCCTTTGCTTCGAGAAGGATATCAGAGTCGTCGCCGTTGGCCGGTGTACGTATGCCAGCTTGGACGGCGACGCGCATGGAACCCTGCTTGAAACAGTCACCTACTGAATATTACTAGATTGAGATTTCCGCAAAAAGAAAAGAAAAAGGATATTAGATTGAGATTCCGCTGCAAAAAAGAGAGAGAAGGATATTAGATTGAGATTTAAGGTTGCTTATTAATTAGCACGCTTTGGTTTCAACCGGCACGCATGTGCCACAGAATCGGTTGCACCACGTACGTGCCACGCGCGAGTTAGTTAGCTAGCTAGCTAGAGTACAATAAGCTAGTCTTAATCATTGACCTTCTCTTCTCTTCTCCTTTTAGATAGTAGTTACGTTGCATCAGCAAATCAAAACAAATAGTGAGCATATTTTAATCCAAATATTAATTGTACCCCACTGAACTTCAAAGTTTTAAGTTCACATGACTCCTCGTGTGGAAAAAGAAAAAAGAGAAAATTAAGCAGACAGGTAGGTATATACCGCGCGTACACCGTAGTGACCGTGCACAGTGAATTAAACACCTACTTCCCCACTACTCCCTCCGTCCCATAATATAAGAGCGTTTGTGTCAAACAACGCTTTTATATTATGGGACGGAGGGAGTAGTTACTGTGGTGTCGCTGTCGGAAGAAAGCCCGTTTCAGTTAAGCACACTGTCATGCTGCCCCGAAACAACCTGCAGAGAAAAAGTTGGGTTCAGACGACTAGCACGAGAGCATGTTGCCCGCACCGATCGATCAATCGCATACATTCCATCACAAAATAACTTTTAATTTATAAACCACACCACTGAGTTGTATGAAGAAAGCGCACTGTATATATCACCCCACTCAACCTTCAAACATGGAGGCTCGCCCGACGGGTCTGCCGGTTCCTGGTGCACCGCCAACGGTGACGAGGTCGACAATGAGGAGTTCGTCCTACAGTCGCCGTTGCCCGACGGGTCTGCCGGCGATGCACATCTCCAGCTTGGTTGCTCTGTTGTCAAGGATGTGGAAGATATTGAGGGCCTTCACTGCAGGATGTGATGACGAGAAGACACCACAGAAGCTGCTTGGTCCATATTCAGAGTCGGCTTGCATTGCCGCTGCCGCCCTTGAAGCGGAGGCGGGCTAGGAGCATGTAGGACAGGGACGCCGTTCCGGCCGGGGTGTTCCCCCTGAGCCGTCGAGAGAAGGTCTCGTGCGTAGCCTCGCCTTCAAGCATTGGGCTCGAGGAACGTGCTTCCGTTGCCTCGACCGTGGCCACCAAGTCCATGCATGTCGTGAGCCATTCATATGTATTCGCTGCCGTCGCCCTGGTCACTGGGAGAGGTTTTGTCGTGCTCACTCTCCGGTTGCTCGCGACCGCTCTCCGGTCGCCCACGTGGGCTCTCCGGTCACTCACGCTCCTTGCCAGCGGAGCTGCTCCCCATTCGTCTAGCCTTGTTCTCTGCTGACCAGGAGTTGGGCAGAGGTCGTGGGTAACTCGTCACTGGGTGTGTCGGTACTGCCAAGGTCCCAATCTGGGTGTCGCCTGGATTCCAATGCAAGTGCCTTTTTGGTCTCTGCTTTGGAGTCCCGGTTTGCCTTGCTACGCACGGAGCTCCTTCAGGAGGTTGAGCTCCTCCACTCTGAGCTTTGCGACGCTCTTGCCAAGTTTTAGGTTGCATCGGTTGTGCCTTTGGTGCCTGAACTCCAATCTGGTTCCATTGATGAGGCGGATGAATGCTTCTTTGGAGATTTTTCTCCTCGTGCTCTGGATGCGACATCATCTATCCGTGGCAGTGTGGTCGTCACCGAGGTCGTGGCTCCAGTTCTGCAGATTATGCCTGAGCAGCTGCAAGAGCTTTGTGGGGAATCAACTATGGTGCAGCCGATGAAGTCAGGCTCAATGGAGTCCTTGGCCTCACCATCACTGTTAGAGTCCTGCCAGCCGCTCGCCTTTGTGGACAGTGGATGCTTGGATGGTTCTGTCACTCTTTCATCTATGCCCATCGAGCATGAGGCGTCCTTGAGTGGCGAGGTTAATGAGATTGGTGTGTTGGCGCCTATCTCTGAGGCCCTATCATGTGAGCAACTGGAGACGTCTGGGTCCATCGTGTCGGTTGTATCTATGGTTAATGATGTTCAGGCAATTAGTATGTTGGCGTCTGATCCTTTGGAGCCTAGCCAGCCGCTAGCCGTTGTGGAGGATGGAGGTTCTGATATCACGGTAAACCAGTCGCACGTGACTGTCAAGCAGGTTTCTGTGCATGAGAAGGTCGATGACATTCTCTTTGGGTTAGAGCTTCATAGCTTGCTTAAACGTTTGGAGGCGGCTAGCCCTAGATCTGGCAAGGCGATTGTGGAGGAGGATCTTAGGAGCAAAGCAAAGAAGAGTGACCCGCAGAAAAGGCGTCGGCGGCCGCGTAATGGATGATCTTCACTCTCTTGCATTGTCCTTATGGCCTGCATTGTCTTTGTGGATTTGGTGGTGCCCGTGGTCGCTAGCCAAGTTACCCTCATTTGGGGTGTCTTTGCGATGTAGTAGTGTGGGGTTACATGGTCGTGACGTGTTGGATATGGTTGTCGAGTGAGTAGTCCACATGTGATTGATTTGTATCGGTTTTTGCCTGGTTTTCCGTTAATTAACTGGGCAATTCTCTTCTGCTTAATTAATTGATGAGGCAAATCTTTTGCCTCTGTTTCAAAAAAAACATGAAAGCTCGCTGGCTTGATTTGGAGCAGTCCTCAAGACTAGAAGAATGGAGAGCTGAGATGACTATTCTAGTAGAGTTGCTCTAATCATGAAGGCAATCTGGACCCGCGGCATTATCTTGCCGCAGGCCATTGAGTTGTGTGCTTTGATCAGGTTCAAACTAAAAATCTGATTCAATTTCTTATGGATTCTACATGAAACAAATTAGATCCCGTCCACCTCCACTCCATATCTCGTCCCCATCTACCGTCCTCCTCCCCTCCGTCCCCCGTCCAGATCCCGTCCGCCTCCCGTTCACCCCTCCAGATCTCGTCCACCTCCCTCCCGACCCCTTTTGGCCTCCCGTCCGTCTCCCCTCCCGCCGCCGCCGGATCCCGGCTGGGGCAAAGCCCGTGTGGGGGATGATGGCAGCGGCGGCGTGCCTGTGACGGTCGCATTGGCCGAAAGAAGCTTTTCGAAGTTGAAATTGTTGAAGAATTATTTGAGGTCAACAATGACTCTAGTGAGGTTAAATAGTCTGGCTATATTATGCATCGAGAAGAAATTATTGAATGAGATTGACATCGACCCCATCATAAGTGACTTTGCATCGAGGAATGTTAGAAGAAATTTTTAAGGTAATATGTATAAATTATTTGATACGCATACTGATATAATAATTTATATATACATTATTTTTTAGATAAATTTATATATGTACTTATATTATAATGACTTGTATATTAAGGGCCCCCAATTTTTAGTTCGCCCCGGGCCCCCGAAATCTCAGGGTCGGCCCTGGGCGTCCCTCCGTTGCGGCTTGGAGGCGTGGCTGATGGTGGATCTTGAGTGGGCGCCTCGGGACGAAGTGTGCGTGGCCATGGCGCCGATGATGCAGTGATGAGACCTCCTCTAACCTTTGGCTGTCCTTTCATCGTCGGTCCAAATAGATCTGGTCGGCGGGTGTTGCCTCGCGACGGCTTCCTAGCGACGGATCAAGTGGAGGAGGAGATGGTGGCCTAACTGCTGAAGCGGGTGAGGATGCCACCATCGCCGGCCGGCGCCCGCGGGTGTCGTTTTCCTCGTTGGAGGCGATGGCGAGGGCGTCCCTCGCTCCATTGTTTCCGGGGAAACCTCAGATCTGGAGGAGGCTACCATTGACGGCGGTGCCCGTGGGCGTCGTAGCCCTCGTTGGAGGCGTTGAGGGACTTGCATTGGATGATGGCAACATCTTCATCGTCACCACCATGGGGGCATCATCTTTGGCGACATTCATCGGCTGGACGGACATGTGGACGGCTTGGTGGTTGGGCGTCGGTAGCTGGTGGAGCGGTGCTTCGTCCTACACGTCGATGGCGGCGGATCTCGGCGGCGTGGCGCAGTGGAGACTCGTGTAGGAGGACGACACTGTCTAGCATCGTGGTGGCGTCGATGGCAGAGAGGCCTGGCAAGGTCGATCCATCAGTATCTGATTTGAGGATCGATCAGTGGATGAAGGAGGTGACGGCCATTGCAGCATGCGCATGTGGTGCCCACTGAAAGTGCGCCGGATCGGTGTGTAACCTAGTGCAGGTATATGGCTTGGATGGGGCATCCGGCATTAGATGTTAGGTGTTGGTGCGATGTCTGTTCGGTATTAGGATCGGACATTCGGCACCCCTTCATCACAGAGATAGGAGTAGCGACAGATATTGCCAAGATGGTGGCTTCAGACCTACTGATATATTACATTTGTAAGTGCTTTGTGAATAATTAATAAAATGGCTGCATGCATCGCCCAGATGCAGAGGCCGGGGTACATCATCCTTTTCGAAAAAAAAAACATGAAACAAATTATATCGTCTGTTTTTGTTTTGGTCGATTGGTTGGAGATGGTCAAGCTTTAACTAGTTAGCCTGATTAGAGCCATTTTATATGTGCATGCCAAGTCAATGTTGTGTGCTTATCGATAAGTTGTCTTCTTGTATCAACAAGGCATACCTGCTATATCTCCGGAATGGAGCTGGCGTTCTCGGTTGTTGGATTTGCTCACTATCGAAGGTGGATGTGCTCATTATCGAAGGGCAAACGACGCACGCCATTGACTCACTCTGCATTCTTCTCCAGTTTACCGGATCATACACAATATAATCTTGTTTAATTACTACTAGAATCAACCTAAATGGTAATCCATGCATCGATCGATCCTCCGGTAGATGCCCTTCTGTGTTTGACCAGCCCGCCCTCCTGCTGTTGGTGATTTGGATTCCGGATTGGGCTGATCCGCCTTGCACACGTTGGCTGTTGGCTACCAGTGGGTGGGGGTGTCCACGTAGACACGGCAGCGGAACTCGTCAATAAAAAAAAGGTAAAATAAAATAGGCAAGCCAGTGGATGTGCACGTGTTGGCTGATGGTTTTTTTTTAACGGCAGCGGGAAGCATGATCGAAAATTCTAAAATAAATTCAGAATAAATGCGAGCATCATGACTTAACTCTGATGGACTGGAATTACCGCTGGCTGTCTAAGCATCCAACCACAATTTGGTTCGCCGTTGACCGATGGTTTGGAGACCAGATCCACGGACGGGCGTGCCGGTTCATGTGCAGCTTCCATTGAATGGTGCCTTGGCTTTCCTGGAATCAAAACAATCACATGGTCAGGACTCTTGCCGTCGGTCGAGTTTCCCCAAACCAAAGCATCGCTTGGGTCTCTTCTGCCTAACGCTGCCGCTGATGTACGTAGTAATGCTGGGCCGGCGCTTGACGGAACGAGGCAGGCGATCCTATACGGTCCGTGCACGGGGAGAATCGGCAACACAGCAAAGCTGGGGATCTGCCCGACGGGCACGCTCCGGTCACGTGCCATGGGCAACGTTCTGCAGGTGCTGCATTTCCGCTGCCTGCAGGCTGCAGAAGCACCGGCGGCGTGCATGCACAGCCCGGTCCTCATCGACCAAGTGTACCGGTAGTAAGGCCAACTCCACCGCACGACCCCATTTTGTCCGGGTACGTCCGTTTGGGATAAAACGGACAAATCAGACGATCCAGCGGCAGACCCTATTTTATTTTTTCGTTCGTTTAGTGTCCGTTTCACCCCATCTTTGGACCAAAGTTTGTCTCGCTTTGAGGCAAAAGCGGATAGAAAACGGACGCCTCGGTCCTCCTCTTCGTCCGCTGTGTCCGGGCGTACCCCACATGTCACCCTCTCTCTTTTCTCTCCCCTGGCCCACCGTGTCCACCCACCCACCCACCAACGCATGCGAGGCGCGCAGCTGGAGCGTTGCCGACGCGGGCGACGCACGACCGGCTGCACGCGGGCGAGGCGCGCACAGGGGCATACGGGCGAGGGCGAGGCGGCGGCGGACGGAGCGACGGCGAGGCGCGGCGCGAGCGGGGCGAGGCCGGCGTGCACGCGAGGGCGGGGCGGGGCAGGCGAGCGCGCGGCTGCAGGCGGGGGCGCGCGTGCGGGGGCGAGCGCGCGCGGCGGCAGGCGAGGCCGAGTTGCGACGAGGCGGCCGCGCGCGGGGCGAGGCGAGGGCGCCCGCGGCAGCCGGGGGTGCGCGTGCGGGGGCGAGCGCGCGCGGCGGCAGGCGGGGCCGAGCCGCGGCGAGGCGGCCGCGCGCGTGCGGGGGCGAGCGCGCGCGGCGGCAAGCGGGGCCGAGCCACGGCGAGCCGGCCGCTCGCGGGGCGAGGCGGGGCTGCACGGCGAGCCGCGGGCCGAGCGCGGCGAGGCGGGGGCGGGCGAGGGCGAGGCGTGGACGTCGGCGAGGCGGGCGGGGCGAGGCGTGGCTGGCTGCATGGCGGGCGCGAGCGCGGCGAGCCGGGGCGGGCGGGCGAGGCGGGCGCGGGCAGGGCGGGGCGATGGGAGGCCGGCAGCGCAACGGGCGCGAGTGCATCGAGGCGGGGGCGAGGCGGGCGCAGGCAGGGCAGGGCGAGGCGCGGGCGGGTGAGGCGGCAGCGCGGGCGCGGCGGGGCGAGGCGCGACGAGGCGGCAGCGCGGGCGCGGCGTGCAGGTGCGGGCGCGGGCGTGCAGGCGCGGGCGCAGGCGTGCAGGCGCGCGCGGCGTGCAGCGCGGGCTAATGTCTACTACGCGACCTTCTTCTTATAGACGTTGTTGGGCCTCCAAGTGCAGAAGTTTATAGGACGGTAGCAAATTTCCCTCAAGTGGATGACCTAAGATTTATCAATCCGTGGGAGGCGTAGGTTGAAGATGATCTCTCTCAAACAACCCTGCCACCAAATAACAAAGAGTCTCTTGTGTCCCCAACACACCCAATACAATGGTAAATTGTATAGGTGCACTAGTTCGGCGAAGAGATGGTAATACAAGTGCAATATGGATAGTAGATATAGGTTTTTGTAATCTAAAAATATAAAAACAGCAAGGTAGCAAGTAATAAAAGTGAGCGAAAATAGTATTGCAATGCTAGGAAACAAGGCCTAGGGTTCATACTTTCACTAGTGCAAATTCTCTCGACAATAATAACATAATTGGATCATATAACTATCCCTCAACATGCAACAAAGAGTCACTCCAAAGTCACTAATAGCGGAGAACAAACGAAGAGATTATTGTAGGGTACGAAACCACCTCAAAGTTATTCTTTCGGATCAATCTATTCAAGAGTTCGTATTAAAATAGCACGAAGTTATTCTTTCCGTTCAATCTATCCTAGAATTCGTACTAGAATAACACCTTAAGACACAAATCAACCAAAACCCTAATGTCACCTAGATACTCCAATGTCACCTCAAGTATCCGTGGGTATGATTATACAATATGCATCACACAATCTCAGATTCATCTATTCAACCAACACAAAGAACTTCAAAGAGTGCCCCAAAGTTTCTACCTGAGAGTCAAGACGAAAACGTGTGCCAACCCCTATGCATAAGTTCACAAGGTCACTGAACCCGCAAGTTGATCACCAAAACATACATCAAGTGAATCAATAGAATACCCCCATTTTCACCACGGGTATCCCACGCAAAACATACATCAAGTGTTATCAAATTCTTAAAGACTCAATCCGATAAGATAACTTCAAAGGGAAAACTCAATCCATTACAAGAGAGTAGAGGGGGAGAAACATCATAAGATCTAACTATAATAGCAAAGCTCGCGATACATCAAAATCGTACCAACTCAAGAACACGAGAGAGAGATCAAACACATAGCTACTGGTACATACCCTCAGCCCCGAGGGTGAACTACTCCCTCCTCGTCAGGGAGAGCGCTGGGATTATGAAGATGGCCACCGATGAGGGATCCCCTCTCCGGCAGGGTGCCGGAACAGGGTCCCAATTGGTTTTTGTGGCTACAGAGGCTTGCGGCGGCGGAACTCCCTATTTAGGTTATGTTCTGGGGGTTTCTGTATATATAAGAGGTTTTGGCGTCGAGAACAAGTCAGGGGGGTCTCCGGGCTGTCCACGAGGTAGGGGGCGCGCCCAGGGGGGTGGGCGCGCCTCCCACCCTCGTGGGCAGCCCGGGACTCTTTTTGGCCCAACTCTTTTATTCCATGGCCTTCTTCTGGTCCAAAAATAAGCTCCGTCAAGTTTCAGGTCAATTGGACTCCGTTTGGTTTTCCTTTTCTGCGATACTCAAAAACAACGAAAAACATAAACTGGCACTGGGCTCTAGGTTAATGGATTAGTCCCAAAAATCATATAAAATAGCATATAAATGCATATAAAACATCCTAGAAGGATAATATAATAGCATGAATACTTCATAAATTATAGATACGTTGGAGATGTATCAGCATCCCCAAGTTTAATTCCTGCTCGTTCTCGAGTAGGTAAATGATAAAAGAAATAATTTATGAAGTGTGAATGCTAGTAAGTGCACAAGTTTGATCAATGATAATTTCAATCACCTTTTTTAGCATCATTATATGTCATAACAGTAGCTCAACTCATAAAACTTTTCATGATCAAGTAACAAGCTATTCACATGTTAAAGCATAGACCATAAACTTTCTTGAAAACTAACAAACTATGTTCTCAGTCATCAAACAATTGCAATTCATATTATTTTCAGGAAGGGTCTATGTAAGAGCTTTGATTTAGCAAATCCCACATACTCAACTATCATATAGTCTTCCATGATTGCTACCACTCAAAGCATATTTTTAGAACAAATAGCATTCATCGAACACAGAGAAAGATAGGGGCTTAATGTTTCGCCTCCCAACCTTTTACCTCAAGGGTAATGTCAACAATAATAATTCATGATCAAATATATTTGAATGGCCATATATGCTTAGATCTTTCCCCATCACATGATGCTTGCCAACTAAAGAGTAGGTTGGAATGAGAAGGAATACTACTGACTCTTGCATAAAAGTAAAAGATAGACCCTTCGCAGAGGGAAGTAGGGATTTGCAGAGGTGCCAAAGGTCGAAGCTAAAATAGAGATGAAAATAATTTTGAGAGGTATGCTTTCATTGTCAACATAACGACCAAGAGTTCCCAATATCTTCCATACTAGATACATTATAGGCAGTTCCCAAACAGAAAGGTAAATATTTTACTCCCCCTCCACCAACAATCACACTGCACGGTCCGAAACAACGGGTGCCGTCCAACTATCAACAATCCTGGGGGAGTTTTTTAAAATTATTTGCGAATTTGTTTTTGATCTTTTGATCATAGGACTGGGCATCCCTGTTACCAGCCATTTTCTCGTGAATGATGAGCGGGGTCCACTCATCGTGAGAATAACCCACCTAGCATGGAAGATACTGACATCCCCTAGTTGCTACATGAGCGATTCGGGCATACAAAACAGATTATTATTTGGAGGTTTAGAGTTTGGCACATGCAAATTTACTTGGAACGGCAGGTAAATACCGCATATAGGTAGATACGGTGGACACTCATGGAAGAAACTTGGTTCAAGGAATTTGGATGCACAAGCAGTATTCCCGCTTAGTACAGATATTTTGGCTAGCAAAGGATTCTAAATAGCAAGCACCACATGTTAGAGGATCCATAACAATATAACTTCTATACAAATATACCCAAGCATAACTCATTATGTTGTATTCCTTGTCCAACTTTAACTAATTTGCTCAGGTTTGAAAATAATTAATGGGGCTCACAATCATAGAAGATGTCCAAGATAGTATATTTATATGTGAAATCTCTCTTCCTTCAATATTCTTTCATGAATTGTTCAAGTGACCAATACAATGTTTGCTAACCTTCAATAAATTTACCACCTCTACTTCTTATATGTGAAGTCATTACTCCTCATGGGAAAGGCATATGAAACATATATAATTTCAGATTTATGACATTCAAATCATTCAACCATTTACTCATAGGATATAAGTGAAGCACATGAGTAAATGACAAACTACTCCAAAAAGATATAAGTGAAGATCAATGAAGTTAAATAATTATGTAGCTTTGTGAAGACTCTCTCTCATTTAAGAATTTCAGATCTTGGGATATTATTCAAACAGCAAGCAAAACAAAATAAAACGACATTTCAAGGATGGCACTCATCATGCGAAGAAGCAAAAACTTAGGCTCAACCAATACTAACCGATAATTGTTGAAGAAGAAAGGTGGGATGCCTACTGGGGCATCCCCAAGCTTAGATGCTTGAGACTTCTTGAAATATTATCTTGGGGTGCCTTGGGCATCTCCAAGCTTAAGCTTTTGTGTCTCCTTAATTCCTCTCATATCACGGTTTCCTAAATCTTGAAAGCTTCATCCACACCAAACTCAACAAGAACTCGTAAGATAAGTTAGTATAACCCAATGCAAAAACCTTCTCATTTTCTACTGTAACAAATCACTATAATTATTATTCAACATTGCATAATAAATGCCTCTGCATATTTAACACTCCTATCCTCAAATAGAATCATTAAACAAGCAAACAATGCAAACATAACAGCAATCTGCCAAAATAGTACAGTCTGTAAAGAATGCAGGATTCATCATACTTCCCTAACTCCAAACATTATGAAATTCTACCACACTATAGAAAATTTATCAGAGCTCAGTATGCAAAAAGTTCCAACATTTTATCATATTCTGACTTTTCTAGGGAATATTTGCAACAGCGGTAAACTTTCTGTTTTGAAACAGCAACATGTATACTTGCAAAATAAGCATGGTAAAGGCTATCCTTGACATTTTTATTGAAAATAGAGATGCAAAACATTATTCTAAATAACAGCAAACAAATACTAACAAAATAAAATGACGCTCCAAGCAAAACACATATCATGTGGTGAATAAAAATATAGCTCCTAGTAAAGTTACCGATGAACGAAGACGAAAGAGGGGATGCCATCTGGGGCATCCCCAAGCTTAGGCTCTTGCCACTCCTTATTCCATAGTCCATCAAGTCTTTACTCAAAACATGAAAACTTCACAACACAAAACTTAACAGAAAACTCGTAAGCTCCGTTAGTATAATAAATCACCACTTAGGTACTGTTGTCAACTCATTATAAATTCATATTGGTGTAATATCTACTGTATTCCAACTTCTCTATGGTTCATACCCTCCGATACTACTCATAGATTCATCAAAATAAGCAAACAACACAATGAAAACAGAATCTGTCAAAAACAGAACAGTCTGTAGTAATCTGTATCAAACGTATACTTGTGGAACTCCAAAAATTCTGAAATAAATTGGTGGACCTGAGGAATTTGTCTATTAATATTTTGCAAAAATAATAAACTTAAAAGCACTCTTCTGTAAAAAATGACAGCTAAACTCGTGAGCGCAAAGTTTCTGTTTTTTACAGCAAGATCACATTAACTTCCACCCAAGTCTTCCCAAAGGTTCTACTTGGAACTTTATTGAAACAAAATCTATAAAACATGATTACTACAGTATATTAATCATGTGGACACACAAAAACAGCAGGGGTAAATGTTGGGTTGTCTCCCAACAAGCGCTTTTCTTTAATGCCTTTTTAGCTAGGCATTTTGATGACAATGATGCTCACATAAAAGATAAGAATTGAAACATAAAGAGAGCATCATGAAGAATATGACTAGCACATTTAATTCTAACCCACTTCCTATGCATAGGGATTTTGTGAGAAAACAACTTATGGGAACAATAATCAACTAGCATAGGAAGGCAAAAAAAGCATAACTTTAAAACTTTAAGCACATGGAGAGGAAACTTGATATCATTGCAACTCCTACAAGCATATATTCCTCCCTCATAATAATCTTCAGTAGCATCATGAATGAATTCAACAATATAACCAGCACATAAAGCATTCTTTTCATGATCTACTTGCATAGAAATTTTACTACTCTCCACATAAGCAAATTTGTTCTCATGAATAGTAGTGGGAGCAAACTCAACAAAATAACTATCATGTGAAGCATAATCCAATTGAAAATTAAAATCATGATGACAAGTTTCATGGTTATGTTTATTCTTTATAGCATACGTGTCAGCACAATAATCATCATAAATAGGAGGCATGCTTTCATCATAATAAATTTGCTTATCAAAACTTGGGAGGCTAAAAATATCATCTTCATTAAACATAGCATCCCCAAGCTTGGGACAAACATTAATTGCAGCAAATAAATTCTCAAAAACATGTCATTCTCATCAAACATAGCATCCCCAAGCTTGGGCCTTTTCATGTCATAAGAATAATCACTCTCATCATTAATAGTATGGATAGCACCAATAGTATAGCAATTATCATCATCACAATGAGTAATAGGAGAAACATCATTTGGGAGGGGTACCTTTTTACCTTTGTTTCTCCGTCTTTTCTTTTTCTTCTTCACATCATGTGTGGGTTTAATCCTTCTTTTGGAGCTCCTTATTAATGAGATTGGTTGAATAGAAGGCTCCTCCTCGTTACCTGATTCATCATAAGAAATAATAGGAAGATATTGGGAAGTCTCTTCCCTTTCATTAGTATTCTCTTCATCTTCTATTTGTTTTCTTGTCTTTGTGTAATTGGCAATATAAGGATTTTCAATGCAATTCACCGCACAATACATATAAATTTTCTCTAGATCAAAATCAAGAACTTTATCAAGGAAAAATTCTGGAATATCCTTAGTTAAACGTTTCATTTCTTCATAACCCACAAGCAAACTAAGTTCATTATGATGTGCAAGGGAAATCAAGTCATCACAATTTTTGGACACGATACGATCATGGAACAATTTGCATTGGGTATTTAAATGATCACGTTCATTGCAAAGTTCACAAGGATGGCAAAGAAATTTTAAATTTTCAGCACAAGCATCTAGCCTTTTTGCAACCATTTAGTTTCTAAATACTTATGCCTCTTGCAAAATATATCTTCCCTATTTGGTGTGTACTTGCAAACTCTATGCACTCCACAAAAGTTGACATGCTTATAAGAGACATTTTCATCATGACTAGTGCAATCATCATTAGTACTATGGATATTCAAAGAGTTCATACTAACAACATTGCAATTATGCTCATCATTCAAAGATTTAGTGCCAAACATTTTAATGCATTCTTCTTCTAACATTTTGGCACAATTATCGAAATCCTTATTTTCATGAAAGATATTAAAAAGATGAAGCATATCAGGCACCCTTAATTCCATTTTTTGTAGTTTTCTTTTATAAACTAAACTAGTGATAAAACAAGAAACAAAAAGATTCGATTACAAGATCTAAAGATATACCTTCAAGCACTCACCTCCCCGGCAACGACGCCAGAAAGGAGCTTGATGTCTACTACGCAACCTTCTTCTTGTAGACGTTGTTGGGCCTCCAAGTGCAGAGGTTTGTAGGACAGTAGCAAATTTCCCTCAAGTGGATGACCTAAGGTTTATCAATCCGTGGGAGGCATAGGTTGAAGATGGTCTCTCTCAAACAACCCTGCCACCAAATAACAAAGAGTCTCTTGTGTCCCCAACACACCCAATACAATGGTAAATTGTATAGGTGCACTAGTTCGGCGAAGAGATGGTGATACAAGTGCAATATGGATGGTAGATATAGATTTTTGTAATCTGAAAATATAATAACAGCAAGGTAGCAAGTAATAAAAGTAAGCGAAACGGTATTGCAATGCTAGGAAACAAGGCCTAGGGTTCATACTTTCACTAGTGCAAGTTCTCTCAACAATAATAACATAATTGGATCATATAACTATCCCTCAACATGCAACAAAGAGTCACTTCAAAGTCACTAATAGCGGAGAACAAACGAAGAGATTATTGTAGGGTACGAAACCACCTCAAAGTTATTCTTTCGGATCGATCTATTCAAGAGTTCGTACTAAAATAACATGAAGCTATTCTTTCCATTCAACCTATCCTAGAGTTCATACTAGAATAACACCTTAAGACACAAATCAACCAAAACCCTAATGTCACCTAGATACTCCAATGTCACCTCAAGTATCCATGGGTATGATTATACGATATGCATCACACAATTTCAGATTCATCTATTCAACCAACACAAAAAATTCAAAGAGTGCCCAAAGTTTCTACCGGAGAGTCAAGACGAAAACGTGTGCCAACCCCTATCCATAAGTTCACAAGGTCACTGAATGTAACGCCCGGATAATCAAGCTACAGTAATCCCACGCTAATGGTGCCACGTCACCATGGTTACTGTTGCTAATCTACCGTTAGTTCAAACCGTTTAAAAATTCAAATTCAAATTAATGTCAACGATAAAAGTTTTTCAAAATTTTAAAACAAAAATGTTCGGGAGGTGCCATATTTTGCATAAGTAAATATGGTGTAATAAACACATTTTTATAAAATGCCTAGATAATTTAAAATGATTTAAAACAGAAAAGAAAATACAAAAGAGAAAACAAAAAAAAGAAAGAAATAAGAGAAACCCCCCGGGCTTCGGCCCAGCTGACCACAGGCCCAACTGGGCCAAGCAACCAGGCCACCCGCCGGCCCACCCTGCCCCCTGCTTATCCACCCACTCCCCCCACTCCCCACCGACACCCACTCCCCCCCGAAAATATCTCCCCTCCCCCGATTGGATCGGGATCGAGAGGAGGAGACTGCCGACGCCGCCGCCCAGATCGCCCGACGCCGCCTCGCCCTCGCCGGCCTGCCTCCTCCTCCCCACCGGTCTGCCTCCCCCGTCGCCGGTCTTCTCCGTCCTCCTCCTCGCCCCCCGTTGCCCTGGACCCTACTCCCCGCCGTGAGCCGCCGCCTTTTCTCTCCTCCTCTCCCTCGTCCCGCAGCTCCACGCCAGCACGCGCGCCCGCGCCGTCCCGTGCCCGTACTCACGCCGTGGCCGCGCCCTCTCTCCCCCGTGGCTCCCTCGTCCCGTGCACGCACCGTCCGCACGCACACGGCACCCGCGCGCCGCGCCCCATCTCCCGGCCGTGCCTGCCCACGTCGATGCGCGCGCGCTCGCGCGCCCAGCGCCCCTCTGCCACCCCGGGGGCCGCGGCCTCCTTCCCCGCACCACGCCTGGGCAGCGCGCCCCACCGTCCCGCTCCTCGCGCCACCGCGTTGGCCTCGCCCGCTAACCCCGCGCCTCCGTTGCCGCCTGCTCACCGCGCGGCACTGCTTCGCCTTGCCCCCCACTTCGCCGCTGCTGCCGCTCCCCGCGCTCGCCCGCGACCTCCTACCCCTGTCCGCCGCGGCCACTGCCCGGTTGGCCGCACCTGTCGCTGCCCGCTCCGTTGCTTCGGGTCCGCCCCGATGGGCGCCTCACCCGCAACGGTGCCCGCTGCCTAGCGCCCGCTCGGGCGCACACCCGCACCCGAGCGCCCGAACCCGATAGGCCCCTATGGGCCTATGACATATGGGCCCCACCCACAGAACGTGTTTTAGAAAAAATATATATTAATAATTAAAATAAAATAAAAATAAATAAATAAAAATAATATCATTAATTAATTAAGATAATTAATTTACTTAATTAATCCTGTTAATGAATCTAATTAAGCCTAATTAATTAATCTAATCACTTAAATTAAAATTAACTAATCCTGTTTAGTTAACTAAGTCAATGACCAGTGGGAACCACACGTCAGCGACCCAGTCAACACTTCCGTTGACTGCTGATGTCATGCTGACATCATGATGACGTCAGCAAACACTGTTCTGGATAATGTTGTATTAAATTAATTAAATAAATGCTAAAATTAATTTAAATCTTTTAAAATTCATATAAAATAAACCGTAGCTCGAATGAAAATACTTTCTACATGAAAGTTGCTCAGAACGACGAGACGAATCCGGATACGCATCCCGTTCGTCCGCCACACATCCCTAACGTATCGAACTCGCAACTTTCCCCCTCCGTTTCATCTGTCCGAAAATGCGAAACATCGGGGATACTTTCCCGGATGTTCCCCCCCTTCGCCGGTACCACCTACTGCCGCGTTAGGGCACACCTAGCACCGCTCATTGTCATGTCACGCATCGTCATGCTTATGTTTGCATTGTATTTACTGTTTCTTCCCCCTCTTCTCTCCGGTAGACTACGAGACCGACGCTGCTGCTGCCTAGTTCGACTACGGAGTTGACGACCCCTCCTACTTGCCAGAGCAACCAGGCAAGCCCCCCCCTTGATCACCAGATATCGCCTATTCTTCTCTATACTGCTTGCATTTGAGTAGTGTAGCATGTTACTGCTTTCCGTTAATCCTATCCTGATGCATAGCCTGTCCTTCCTACTACTGTTGTTACCTTTACCTGCAATCCTACATGCTTAGTATAGGATGCTAGTTTTCCATCAGTGGCCCTACATTCTTGTCCGTCTGCTGTGCTATACTATCGGGTCGTGATCACTTGGGCGGTGATCACGGGTATATACTTATATAATCTATACATGACACCTGTGGTGACTAAAGTCGGGTCGGCTCGTAGGAGTACCCGCAAGTGGATCTTTGTGGCGGAGCGACAGGGCAGGTTGAGACCACCTAGGCGAGAGGTGGGCCTGGCCCTGGACGGCGTCCGCGGTTACTTCAAAATAACACGCCTAACGAGTTCTTGGTATTTGATCTGAGTCTGGCCATCTGGTCTATACGCACTAACCAGCTACGCGGGAACAGTTATGGGCACTCGACGTCGTGGTATCAGCCGAAGCTCTTCTTGACGTCAGCGACGGAGCGGCGTGCGCCGGATTGGACTGGAACGCCTGCTAGGCTAGGTCTGCTTCCGGCCGCCCTCGCAACATGCAGGTGTGCAATGGGCGATGGGCCCAGACCCCTGCGCGGATAGGATTTAGACCGGCGTGCTGACCTCTCTATTGAGCCTAGTGTTGGGGAACGTAGCAGAAATTCAAAATTTTCTACGCATCACCAAGATCAATCTATGGAGTAATCTAGCAACGAGGGAAAGGGGAGTGCATCTACATACCCTTGTAGATCGCGAGCGGAAGCGTTCAAGAGAACGGGTTGATGGAGTCGTACTCGTCGTGATCCAAATCACCGATGATCCTAGCGCCGAACGGACGACACCTCCGCGTTCAACACACGTACGGAGCAGCGACGTCTCCTCCTTCTTGATCCAGCAAGGGGGGAGGAGAGGTTGATGGAGATCCAGCAGCACGACGGCGTGGTGGTGGAAGTAGCGGGATCCCGGCAGGGCTTCGTCAAGCGCAAGCGGGGAGGAAGAGGTGTCACGGGAGGGAGAGGGAGGCGCCAGGGCTTGTGTTTTGCTGCCCTCCCTTCCCCCACTATATATAGGGCCAAGGGAGAGGGGGGGGGGCGCAGTCTTGGCCCTTCCTCCAAGGAAGGGTGCGGCCAGGGAGGAGTCCTTCCTCCCCAAGGCACCTCGGAGGTGCCTTCCCCCTTTAGGACTCTCCCTTTTCCTTATCTCTTGGCGCATGGGCCTCTTGGGGCTGGTGCCCTTGGCCCATATAGGCCAAGGCGCACCCCCTACAGCCCATGTGGCCCCCCGAAGCTGGTGGACCCCCTAGGTGGACCCCCGGACCCCTTTCGGCACTCCCGGTACAATACCGATAAAGTGCGGAACTTTTCCGGCGACCAAAATTAGACTTCCCATATATAAATCTTTACCTCCGGACCATTCCGGAACTCCTCGTGACGTCCGGGATCTCATCCGGGACTCCGAACAACTTTCGAGTTACCGCATACTAATATCTCTATAACCCTAGCGTCACCGAACCTTAAGTGTGTAGACCCTACGGGTTCGGGAGACACGCAGACATGACCGAGACGACTCTCCGGTCAATAACCAACAGCGGGATCTGGATACCCATGTTGGCTCCCACATGCTCCTTGATGATCTCATCGGATGAACCACAATGTTGAGGATTCAATCAATCCCGTATACAATTTCCTTTGTCACTCGATATGTTACTTGCCCGAGATTCGATCGTCGGTATCCCTATACCTTGTTCAATCTCGTTACCAGCAAGTCTCTTTACTCGTTCCGTAACTCACATCATCCCGTGATCAACTCCTTGGTCACATTGTGCACATTATGATGATGTCCTACCGAGTGGGCCCAGAGATACCTCTCCGTTTACACGGAGTGACAAATCCCAGTCTCGATTCGTGCCAACCCAACAGACACTTTCGGAGATACCTGTAGTGCACCTTTATAGCCACCCAGTTACGTTGTGACGTTTGGTACACCCAAAGCATTCCTACGGTATCCGGGAGTTGCACAATCTCATGGTCTAAGGAAATGATACTTGACATTAGAAAAGCTCATAGCAAACGAACTACACGATCTTGTGCTAGGCTTAGGATTGGGTCTTGTCCATCACATCATTCTCCTAATGATGTGATCCCGTTATCAAGGACATCCAATGTCCATGGTCAGGAAACCGTAACCATCTATTGATCAATGAGCTAGTCAACTAGAGGCTTACTAGGGACATGGTGTTGTCTATGTATCCACACATGTATTTGAGTTTCCTATCAATACAATTCTAGCATGGATAATAAACGATTATCATGAACAAGGAAATATAATAATAACCTATTTATTATTGCCTCTAGGGCATATTTCCAACAGTCTCCCACTTGCACTAGAGTCAATAATCTAGTCCACATCGCCATGTGATTAACACTCATAGGTCACATCACCATGTGACCAACATCCAAAGAGTTCACTAGAGTCAACAATCTAGTTCACATCACTATGTGATTAACTCAATGTGTTCTGGTTTGATCATGTTATGCTTGTGAGAGAGGTTATTAGTCAACGGGTCTGAACCTTTCAGATCCGTGTGTGCTTTACAAATATCTATGTCATCTTGTGGATGCTACCACGCGCTATTTGGAGCCATTTCAAATAATTGCTCTACTATACGAATCCGGTTTACTACTCAGAGTCATCCGGATTAGTGTCAAAGTTCGCATCGACGTAACCCTTTACGACGAACTCCTTTTCACCTCCATAATCGAGAAAACTCCTTAGTCCACTAGATACTGAGGATAAGTTCGACCGCTGCCATGTGATCTATTCCCGGATCACTGTTGTACCCCTTGACCAACTCATGGCAAGGCACACTTCACAGCATAGCATACTGTAGAGCCTATGTCTAAAGCATAGGGGACGACCTTCGTCCTTTCTCTCTCTTCTGCTGTGGTCAGGTCTTGAGTCTTACTCAATACTCACACCTTGTAACACAGCTAAGAACTCCTTCTTTGCTGATCTATTTTGAACTCTTTCAAAATCATGTCATGGTGTGCGTTCTTTGAAAGTATCATCGGGCGTCTTGATCTATCTCTATAGATCTTGATGCCCAATATGTAAGCAGCTTTTATCCAGGTCTTTCTTTGAAAAACTCCTTTCAAATAACCCTTTATGCTTTCCAGAAATTTTACATCATTTCGGATCAACAATATGTCATTCACATATACTTATCAGAAATGTTGTAGCGCTCCCACTCACTTTATTGTAAATACAAGTTTCTAACAAACTTTGTATAAACCCAAAAACTTTGATCACTCCATTAAAGTGTATATTCTGACTCCGAGATGCTTGCTCTAGTCCATGGAAGGATCGCTGGAGCTAGCATACCTTTTAGCATCCTTAGGATCGACAAAACCTTTCTGATTGTATCACATACAACCTTTCCTTACGAAAACTGGTAAGGAAACTTGTTTTGACATCCATCTGCCAGATTTCATAAATGCAGCTAATGCTAACATGATTCCGACGGACTTAAGCATCGCTACGGATGAGAAAATCTCATCGTAGTCAACTCCTTGAACTTGTGGAAATACTCTTTGCCACAAGTTGAGCTTCATAGACGGTAACATTACCGTCCACGTCTGTCTTCTTCTCAAAGATCCATTTATCTCGGATTTCATGGCTTCTAACCATTTGTCGGAATATGGGCCCACCATCGCTTCTCCATAGCTCATAGGTTCATTGTTGTCCAACAACATGACTTCCAAGACAGGATCACGTACTACTCTGAAGTATTACGCATCCTCGTCATCCTACGAGGTTTGGTAGTGACTTGATTCGAAGTTTCATGATCACTATCATAAGCTTCCACTTCAATTGGTGTAGGTGCCACAGGAAACAACTTCTTGTGCCCTGCTATACACTAGTCGAAGTGACGGTTCAATAACCTTATCAAGTCTCCACCATCCTCCCACTCAATTCTTTCAAGAGAAACTTTTCCTCGAGAAAGGACCTGTCTCTAGAAGCAATTACTTTTGCTTCCAGATCTGAAATAGGAGGTATACCCAACTGTTTTGGGTTTTCTATGAAGATGCATTTATCCGCTTTAGGTTCGAGCTTATCAGCCTGAAACTTTTTCACATAAGCATCGTAGCCCCAAACTTTTAAGAAACGACAACTTAGGTTTCTCTAAACGGTGTCGTCTCAACGGAATTGCGTGGTGCCCCTTTTTAAGTGAATGCGGTTGTCTCTAATGCCTAACCCATGAACGATAGTGGTAATTCGATAAGAGACATCATGGTATGCACCATATCCAATAGGGTGCAGTTATGATGTTCGGACACACCATCACACTATGGTGTTCCAGGCGGTATTAATTGTGAAACACTTTCCACAATGTCTTAACTGTGTGCCAAACTCGTAACTCAGATACTCATCTCTATGATCATATCACAGACATTTTATCCTCTTGTCACGACGATCTTCAACTTCACTCTGAAATTACTTGAACCTTTCAATAATTCAGACTTGTGTTTCATCAAGTAAATACACTCAGCATCTACTCAAATCATCTGTGAAGTAAGAACATAACGATATCCACTGCATGCCTCAGCACTCATTGGACTGCATACATCAAAATGTATTACTTCCAATAAGTTGCTCTCTTGTTCCATCTTACTGAAAATGAGGCCTTTCGGTCATCTTGCCCATGTGGTATGATTTGCATGTCTCAAGTGATTCAAAATCAAGTGAGTCCAAACGATCCATCGGCATGGAGTTTCTTCATGCATATATACCAATAGACATGGTTCGCATGTCTCAATCTTTTCAAAAACGAGTGAGTCCAAAGATCCATCTACATGGAGCTTCTTCATGCGTTCTATACCAATATGACTCAAGTGGCAGTGCCACAAGTATGTGGTACTATCATTACTATTTTATATCTTTTGGCACGAACATGTGTATTACTGCGATCGAGATTCATTTTAGGTGCAAGACCATTGAAGGTATTATTCAAATAAACAGAGTAACCATTATTCTCCTTAAATGAATAACCGTATTGCGATAAACATAATCTAATCATGTTTATGCTCAACACCAAATAACAATTATTTAGGTTTAACACCAATCTCGATGGTAGAGGGAGCATGCGATGCTTGATCAAATCAACCTTGGAAACACTTCCAACACATATCGTCATCTCACCTTTAGCTAGTCTCCGTTTATTCCGCAGCTTTCATTTCGAGTTACTAACACTTAGCAACCGAACCGGTATCTAATACCCTGGTGCTGCTAGGAGTACTAGTAAAGTACACATTCATATAATGTATATCCAATATACTTCTGTCGACCTTGCCTGCCTTCTCATCTACCAAGTATCTAGGGTAGTACTGCTTCAGTGACCATTCCCCTCATTGCAGAAGCACTTAGTCTCGGGTTTGGGTTCAACCTTGGGATTCTTCACTAGAGCAGCAAACGACTTGTTGTTTCATGAAGTATCCCTTTTTGTCCTTGCCCTTCTAGAAACTAGTGGTTTTACTAACGATCAACAATTGATGCTCCTTCTTGATTTCTACTTTCGCGGTGTCAAACATCGTGAGTTGCTCAAGGATCATCATAACTGTCCCTGATATGTTATAGTTCATCACGAAGCTCTACTAGCTTGGTGGCAGTGACTATGGAGAACCATCACTATCTAATCTGGGAGATTAACTCCCACTCGATTCAAGCGATTGTAGTACTCAGACAATCTGAGTACATGCTCAACGATTGAGCCTTTCTCCCTTAGTTTGCAGGCTTAAGAAACTTGTCAGAGGTCTCATACCTCTTGATGTGGGCACTAGTCCGAAATCCCAATTTCAGTGTTCGGAACATCTCATATGTTCTGCGACGTTTCAAAAACCGTCTTTGGTGCCACAATTCTAAACCGTTAGCATTACCCACTGAACTATCACGTAGTCATCAAAACGTGTATGTCAGATGTTCCGCAACATCTACAGACGACGCTGAGGTTCAGCACACCGAGCGGTGCATCAAGGACATAAGCCTTCTGTGCAGCAATGAGGACAATCCTCAGTTTACGGACCCAGTCCGCATAATTGCTACTACCAGCTTTCAACTAAATTTTCTCTAGGAACGTATCTTAAACAGTAGAACTAAAGTGTATGACATAATTCGCAAAGACCTTTTGACTATGTTCATGATAATGAAGTTCATCTTATTATTGAACTCCCACTCAGATAGACATCCCTCTAGTCATCTAAGTGATATATGATCCGAGTCAAACTAGGCCGTGTCCGATCATCACGTGAGACAGACTAGTCATCATCGGTGAACATCTCCATGTTGATCGTATCTTCTATACGACTCATGCTCGACCTTTCGGTCTCTTGTGTTCCGAGGCCATGTCTGTACATGCTAGGCTCGTCAAGTCAACCTAAGTGTTTCGCATGTGTTCCGAGGCCATGTCTGTACATGCTAGGCTCGTCAACACCCGTTGTATTCGAACGTTAGAATCTATCACACCCGATCATCACGTGGTGCTTCGAAACAACGAACCTTCGCAACGGTGCACAGTTAGGGGGAACACGTCTCTTGAAATTTTAGTGAGGGATCATCTTACTTACTACCGTCGTTCTAAGCAAATAAGATGCATAACATGATAAACATCACATGCAATCAAATAGTGACATGATATGGCCAATATCATTTTGCTCCTTTGATCTCCATCTTCGGGGCACCATGATCATCTTTGTCACCGGCATGACACCATGATCTCCATCATTGTGTCTTCATGAAGTTGTCACGCCAACGATTACTTCTACTTCTATGGCTAACGCGCTTAGCAATAAAGTAAAGTAATTTACATGGCGTTATTCAATGACACGCAGGTCATACAAAAAATAAAGACAACTCCTATGGCTCCTGCCGGTTGTCATACTCATCGACATGCAAGTTGTGATTCCTATTACAAGAATATGATCAATCTCATACATCACATATATCATTCATCATATCTTCTGGCCATATCACATCACATAGCACATGCTGCGAAAACAAGTTAGATGTCCTCTAATTGTTGTTGCAAGTTTTTACGTGGCTTGTATAGGTTTCTAGCAAGAACGTTTCTTACCTACGTAAGACCACAACGTGATATGCCAATTTCTATTTACCCTTCATAAGGACCCTTTTCATCGAATCCGTTCCGACTAAAGTGGGAGAGACAGACACCCGCTAGCCACCTTATGCAACTAGTGCATGTCAGTCGGTGGAACCTGTCTCACGTAAGCGTACGTGTAAGGTCGGTCTGGGCCGCTTCATCCCACAATGCCGCCGAAACAAGATAAGACTAGTAGCGGCAAGAAGAATTGACAACATCGACGCCCACAACTACTTTGTGTTCTACTCGTGCATAGAAACTACGCATAGACCTAGCTCATGATGCCACTGTTGGGGAACGTAGCAGAAATTCAAAATTTTCTACGCATCACCAAGATCAATCTATGGAGTAATCTAGCAACGAGGGAAAGGGGAGTGCATCTACATACCCTTGTAGATCGCGAGCGGAAGCGTTCAAGAGAACGGGGTTGATGGAGTCGTACTCGTCGTGATCCAAATAACCGATGATCCTAGCGCCGAACGGACGGCACCTCCGCGTTCAACACACGTACGGAGCAGCGACGTTCTCCTCCTTCTTGATCCAGCAAGGGGGGAGGAGAGGTTGATGGAGATCCAGCAGCACGACGGCGTGGTGGTGGAAGTAGCGGGATCCCGGCAGGGCTTCGCCAAGCGCAAGCGGGGAGGAAGAGGTGTCACGGGAGGGAGAGGGAGGCGCCAGGGCTTGTGTTTTGCTGCCCTCCCTTCCCCCCACTATATATAGGGCCAAGGGAGAGGGGGGGCGCAGCCTTGGCCCTTCCTCCAAGGAAGGGTGCGGCCAGGGAGGAGTCCTTCCTCCCCAAGGCACCTCGGAGGTGCCTTCCCCCTTTAGGACTCTCCCTTTTTCTTATCTCTTGGCACATGGGCCTCTTGGGGCTGGTGCCCTTGGCCCATATAGGCCAAGACGCACCCCCTACAGCCCATGTGGCCCCCCGGGGCTGGTGGACCCCCAGACCCCTTTCGGCACTCCCGGTACAATACCGATAAAGTGCGAAACTTTTCCGGCGACCAAAATAAGACTTCCCATATATAAATCTTTACCTCCGGACCATTCCGGAACTCCTCGTGACGTCCGGGATCTCATCCGGGACTCCGAACAACTTTCGGGTTACCGCATACTAATATCTCTATAACCCTAGCGTCACCGAACCTTAAGTGTGTAGACCCTACGGGTTCGGGAGACACACAGACATGACCGAGATGACTCTCCGGTCAATAACCAACAGCGGGATCTGGATACCCATGTTGGCTCCCACATGCTCCTTGATGATCTCATCGGATGAACCACGATGTTGAGGATTCAATCAATCCCGTATACAATTTCCTTTGTCAATCGATATGTTACTTGCCCGAGATTCGATCGTCGGTATCCCTATACCTTGTTCAATCTCGTTACCAGCAAGTCTCTTTACTCGTTCCGTAACTCACATCATCCCGTGATCAACTCCTTGGTCACATTGTGCACATTATGATGATGTCCTACCGAGTGGGCCCAGAGATACCTCTCCGTTTACCCGGAGTGACAAATCCCAGTCTCGATTCGTGCCAACCCAACAGACACTTTCGGAGATACCTGTAGTGCACCTTTATAGCCACCCAGTTACGTTGTGACGTTTGGTACACCCAAAGCATTCCTACGGTATCCGGGAGTTGCACAATCTCATGATCTAAGGAAATGATACTTGACATTAGAAAAGCTCTTAGCAAACGAACTACACGATCTTGTGCTAGGCTTAGGATTGGGTCTTGTCCATCACATCATTCTCCTAATGATGTGATCCCGTTATCAACGACATCCAATGTCCATGGTCAGGAAACCATAACCATCTATTGATCAACGAGCTAGTCAACTAGAGGCTTACTAGGGACATGGTGTTGTCTATGTATCAACACATGTATTTGAGTTTCCTATCAATACAATTCTAGCATGGATAATAAACGATTATCATGAACAAGGAAATATAATAATAACCTATTTATTATTGCCTCTAGGGCATATTTGCAACCTAGGTGGGGCTGCGACGTGTTGATCTTCCGAGGCCGGGCATGACCCAGAAAAGTGTGTCCGGCCAAATGGGATCGAGCGTGTTGGGTTATGTGGTGCACCCCTGCAGGGAAGTTTATCTATTCGAATAGCCGTGTCCCTCGGTAAAAGGACGACCCGGAGTTGTACCTTGACCTTATGACAACTAGAACCGGATACTTAATAAAATACACCCTTGCAAGTGCCAGATACAACCCGGTGATCGCTCTCTAAGAGGGCGACGAGGAGGGGATCGCCGGGTAGGATTATGCTATGCGATGCTACTTGGAGGACTTCAATCTACTCTCTTCTACATGCTGCAAGATGGAGGCTACCAGAAGCGTAGTCTTCGACAGGACTAGCTATCCCCCTCTTATTCTGGCATTCTGCAGTTCAGTCCATTGATATGGCCCTTTACACATATACCCATGCATATGTAGTGTAGTTCCTTTCTTGCGAGTACTTTGGATGAGTACTCACGGTTGCTTCTCTCCCTCTTTTCCCCCTTTCCTTTCTACCTGGTTGTCGCAACCAGATGCTGGAGTCCAGGAGCCAGACGCCACCGTCGACGACGACTCCTACGACACTGGAGGTGCCTACTACTACGTGCAGCCCGCTGGCGACGACCAGGAGTAGTTAGGAGGATCCCAGGCAGGAGGCCTGCGCCTCGTTCGATCTGTATCCCAGTTTGTGCTAGCCTTCTTAAGGCAAACTTGTTTAACTTATGTCTGTACTCAGATATTGTTGCTTCCGCTGACTCGTCTATGATCGAGCACTTGTATTCGAGCCCTCGAGGCCCTTGGCTTGTATTATGATGCTTGTATGACTTATTTATGTTGTAGAGTTGTGTTGTGATATCTTCCCGTGAGTCCCTGATCTTGATCGTACACATTTGCGTGCATGATTAGTGTACGGTCAAATCGAGGGGCGCCACAAGTTGGTATCAGAGCCGACTGCCTGTAGGAATCCCACTTTACACACTCCTTGGCCTAAGTCGAGTCTAGACATTACAAAACTTTTACTAACATGGCTGTGTGTCTTACGGGCCCACGTCGCCATTGGGTGGTACTAGGATCTTTTACTCCTCGACCTTTACTCTGGGACTCTGAACTCTCTTCTACTCGGGTTAAACAAATTTACTAACTCTAACAGTAGGATCCCGTGACCGCATTCACCCCAAAGTTGGATAAGCCATAGTTATTTCTTAGAATAGTATTTTGAACAATTCACACACTGTCATTTGACTCCTTTGAAACATCCTTGCTTTCAGATGGAACCCACGAGGCAGGTCGTGCGCCACACGACGGCCATTGGTTCCTCGGGAGCACCTGCTGTGCTAGCTGAGATGATGACCTATCTGGGTTATCGCTGGCACCCTGAGTACACCGTCTACGAGGAGTACCAGGACTTTAACCAGGAGCAGTACCGTGCCATCGTCCACCTCTACTCGCGGGAGTATGACTCCACTACTGTGCTGCACACCGCTCATGGTGTTGGAGTGACCATCGATATGGCTGTCCACGATGCTGCTTATGCTGCTCTGACACGTCTTCGTGGAGAGTATCGGGAGTTGGACACCTCCCCTTTCAGGCGCATTGCTACCGCATCTGATGTTGGTGCGGAGGGACACTATACTGCTGCCTACTCCACTGCCACCCGAGAGCCCTTCTACCATCAGGACCGGGTTCTGCATGCTGATGGGCTGGATCGAGCTAACCGAGCTCTTCGCCACGAGTTGTACACCACCCGTCAGCACCTTTACCGTGCTCTGACGCTGTTGCACCCCTTTGTCCGATCTAGGGAGCTGCCCCGTTCTGCAATCTACCCAACCAGGACTGTGATGCCCCAGGGTGTCGGCTGGACAGATGTGGGAGGCCACTCTCCCGCACTTGGACCTCTTCTGCCACCTGAGCGTCAGGTTCTGCACCAGAGTATTCGTGGACCCCAGGTTGCTGACGTGGAGTTCCCGATGTGACACTACCAGCTTTCAGGCTACACCTACCTCCACAGTACCTCTTGAGACTGATGTAGGCTTGCTTGTTAGTGTTAGATGCATTTGCCGCGAGCCTGTGTGCCGCCTATGTTGTTTTAGTCTATGTACTGAACTCTATGCATGACCCCTTTTGTAAGTTATGCCGACTACTATGTAGTAGCTATCGTGCTCCTTTCATTATGCATGTTTCATCATGAATGATTCTTGTCTTTGCAAATTTCTCAATGTTGAACTACCCCTGTTATATATTAGCAGGATGGTTAGACCAGGTGGTCGTGGTAGTGGTGGCAATCCCCCACCACCACCTGAGTACATGGCTGGTATGATCCAACAGTTCGAACTGAACAGCCAATTCATGGAAAATATGATGGCTCAGTTTCCTCGCCCCAATATGGACCAGCAGCCAACCCCAATAACTCTGCAGGATTTCATGCACCTCAATCCAACTGTGTACCGCAGCTCAACTCAGCCTCTGGATGCTGATGACTGGCTCCGTGACATCACCTATGAGATGGAGTCTGCCGATGTAGCCCCTGCCAGCTATGTCACCTTTGCTTCCTTCTTCCTGAAGGGACCCGCAGCTCAATGGTGGGACAGCCACAGACGTACTCTGCCAGCTGGAACAATCATCACCTGGCCAGACTTCCAAGCTTCTTTCTGTGCCCGCTTTATTCCTCAGGGAGTCATGGACCGGAAGAAGCGTGAGTTCCGCAACCTCACCCAAGGCAACAAAACTGTTGAAGCTTATCAGCGGGAGTTTCTGGACTTGTCCCGCTATGCTGAAGAGGACATTGCAACTGATGCCCGTAGACAGGAGAAGTTCCGTGACGGCCTTCAAGCTGACATCAAGCTCGCACTTCTAGTGCATGACTTTGCTGATTTCGCCACCTTGGTGAACAAGGCCATCAATGTCGAAACTGGTCTGCAGGAATACCAGAGCTCTCACAGGCGCAACCGTGACACGGGCTCATCTTCGGGCCCGCCCTCATAGAAGCGTAAGATATGGATCCCGAACAGCATGTACCGTCCAAATGCATCTGCCCCAAGGCAGACCTATGCTGCACCACGTCTGCCTCCACCACCATCTAGGCAGTCAAGACTTCTAGCTCCACCACCCCAAGCTCCTGTTCCTACTCCCAATAATGGTTTGTGCTTCAGATGTGGTCAACCAGGACACCGTGCTAGAGAATGCAACCAGAACCAGAATCAACTGTCCCTTCCAGCAACTGGCCATGGAAGCAACCAGCCCCGCAGCAACAAGGCCAAGTCTTATGGTCGTGTTCATGCCAACCACGTTGATCTCATTGAAGCTCAAGACCAGCCTGCTACTGTGATGGGTACACTCCTCGTAAATTCAGTACCAGCATCCGTTTTATTTGATACAGGTGCATCACATTCATTCATGTCAGAAGATTTTGCATTCATGCATGGCATTAAAAGCGAAGACATGAATGCTTCACTATTAGTACACAGCCCTGCGGGCCAATGTCGAACCTCCATGATTTGCAATGACGTCCCCGTTGAAATTGAAGGACTGGAATTTCTTGTCTCTCCCATCATACTGAAGTCCTGTAGCATTGATCTCATTCTGGGAATGAATTGGTTAAAAGCGCATACTGCTTCAATTGTTTGCACCACTAAGACCGTCCATCTGCTACACCCTTCAGATGAAATAGTTACTTACCAAGCTCATCTGGTGCAAAATGCCGAGGCAAGGCTCTATGCATTGAATGCACTGAACGCTGCACCACTCGAGGGCATTGAAAACATTCCCGTCGTGCGTGAATTCCTTGACGTCTTTCCTGAAGAACTTCCAGGGATTCCCCCTGCTAGAGCTGTCGAATTCATCATCGACTTGAAACCAGGCACCACTCCTATAGCCAAGCGACCCTACAAGATGCCGCCGCATGAACTCCTTGAGCTTAAGGAGGAAATCGACAAATCTCTTCGCAAAGGATTCATTCGCCCAAGTTGCTCTCCTTGGGGAGCACCTTCTCTCTTTGTCAAGAAGAAGGATGGGACAAACCGATTAGTTCAAGACTACCGTCCTATAAACCAAGCTACCATTCAGAATAAATACCCTCTTCCTCGGATCAATGATCTGTATGATCAACTGGCGGGTTCATCAGTGTTCTCTAAGCTCGACTTGAGGTTGGGTTACCACCATATCCGTGTTCGCGAAGAGGATATCCCAAAGACCGCCTTCGTGACTCGATATGGTTCATACGAGTACACCGTCATGTCTTTCGGTTTAACCAATGCTCCAGCCACCTTCTCTCGTCTGATGAATTATATATTCATGGATTACCTCGACAAGTTCATCGTGGTTTATCTGGATGATATCCTGGTATTTTCCAAGAACGAAGAGGAACATGCTGAACATCTTCGGCTTGTGCTGGAAAAGCTACGAGAGCATCAACTATATGCCAAGTTCTCTAAATGTGAATTCTGGCTACCCAGAGTAACCTATCTTGGGCATGTCATCTCTAAGGATGGTATTGCCGTCAACCCTGAACGAGTCCAGGCTATCCTTGATTGACTCCTCCCAAGAACGTTAAGCAAGTCAGAAGTTTTCTCGGTCTCGCCAGCTATTGCCGTCAATTCGTCGAGAACTTCTCCAAGATCGCCAGGCCTCTGACTAACCTGTTGCATAAGGGCGTCAAGTTCCAATGGACAGACAAATGTCAGGAAAGTTTCCAAGCACTAAAAGACAAGTGACTTCTGCCCCAGTTCTAGCTCCACCTGATACTAAGAAGGACTTCGTCATTTACTGCGACGCTTCCCGTCAAGGATTAGGCTGTGTCCTAATGCAAGACCGCAAAGTGATTGCTTATGCCTCTCGGCAATTGCGCCCTCACGAAGAGAACTACCCAGTTCACGACCTCGAACTTGCTGCTGTCATTCATGCGCTGAAGCAGTGGCGACATTACCTTCTCAGTAATCGTTGCGAGATCTTCACTGACCACCAAAGTCTGAAGTATCTGTTTACTCAGCCAAACCTGAACCTCCGTCAGCAGAGATGGATGGAGCTTGTTGCAGACTTTGACTTGGGTATTTCCTATACGCCAGGAAAGGCTAATGTAATGGCTGATGCCTTGAGCCGCAAGTCTTACTGCAACCACCTCCAGGTTCACAAAGTTCAGCCCTTGCTTCTTGAAGAATTCAGTAAGCTGAACCTCCATATTGTTCCTCCGGGTGCACTCGCTCCCCCTCCTAAGGAGTTTCGCAAGATGAACCTCCGTGTTGTTTCCCAGGGTTCCCTCAATACCCTGGCCGTCGAACCAGATCTCTTGGACTTCATCAAGAGAATATAGGGATATGACTCTGAAGCCCACAAGATTAAGCGCTACCTTGCAGAAGGAAAGCCCTCATTCTTCACTATTGTTGAAGATGGCACTTTGTACTTCAAGGGCCGCCTAGTGGTGCCATGTGCAGAGAAAAACCTGGATATGACACAGGAAGTTATGAAAGAAGCTCATGATACGCCTCTATGTATCCATCCTGATAGTACAAAGATGTACCAAGACATCCGTCAGAGATTCTGGTGGTCTAATATGAAGCAAGACATTGCTCGTTATGTTGCTGAGTGTGACGTTTGTCGTCGTATCAAAGCAGAACATCAAAGGCCTGCTGGAACTCTGCAACCTATCTCTATTCCTGAATGGAAATGGGACCATGTTGAGATGGACTTCGTCACTGGATTTCCCAAATCACAGAAAGGTAATGATGCTATTCTTGTTGTCATTGACCGGCTTTCCAAAGTTGCACATTTCCTGGCGGTCAAAGAAACGATCACTGCTAGTCAGCTGGCAACGCTCTATATGTCCAGGATTGTTTCACTCCACGGTATTCCATTGGTTATCAGCTCAGACCGTGGCAGCTTATTCACTTCAAGATTCTGGGCAAGTTTCCAAGAAGCTATGGGAACTCATCTGTCATTCAGTACTGCGTTTCATCCTCAGTCGCAAGGGCAAGTTGAACGCGTCAACCAAGTTCTCGAAGACATGGTTCGAGCTTGTGTTATTTCCTTCGGCAAGAAATGGGAGGAATCTCTCCCGTATGCTGAGTTCTCTTATAATAATAGCTATCAAGCTAGTCTGAAGATGGCCCCTTCGAAGTGTTATATGGACGAAAGTGCCGAACCCCTCTGAACTGGTCAGAAACTGGGGAACGTCCACTCTTCGGTCCGGATATTATCCAACATGCCGAAGAACAAGTCCGCATTTTTCGTGAGAATCTCAAGACTGCTCAGTCACGTCAGAAGAGTCAGTATGACCGTCATCATAAAGACATGGTCTATCAACCTGGCGAAAAGGCTTATCTTCGAGTCACACCAATGAAGGGTGCTCACCGCTTCGGAATCAAGGGCAAACTAGCTCCTCGATATATTGGCCCATTCACTATTCTCGAAAGGCGTGGAAAAGTGGCATACCAACTGGAGCTTCCACCGAACCTTTCTCAGGTTCACGATGTGTTCCATGTGTCACAGCTCCGCCGTTGCTTCAAGGACCCAATCCGAGCAGTGGATCATGAAGTGCTCGAATTGCAGCAGGACCTCTCCTATAAGGAGCATCCGGTCCGCATTCTCGACCAAGCTGAACGCTGCACACGTCAGAAGGCGATCAAGTTCCTCAAAGTCCAGTGGTCGCACCATTCAGAAGATGAAGCCACTTGGGAACGCGAGGATCGCCTGTGTGATGAATACCCCGCACTGTTTCCTTCTACCTCCTAAATCTCGGGACGAGATTTCTTGTAGTGGAGGAGTTTTGTAACGCCCGGATAATCAAGCTACAGTAATCCCACACTAATGGTGCCACGTCACCATGGTTACTGTTGCGAATCTACCGTTAGGTCAAACCGTTTAAAAATTCAAATTCAAATTAATGTCAACGATAAAAGTTTTTCAAAATTTAAAACAAAAATGTTCGGGAGGTGCCATATTTTGCATAAGTAAATATGGTGTAATAAACACATTTTTATAAAATGCCTAGATAATTTAAAATGATTTAAAATAGAAAAGAAAATACAAAAGAGAAAAAAAAAGAGAAACCCCCCGGGCTTCGGCCCAGCTGACCACAGGCCCAACTGGGCCAAGCAAGCAGGCCACCCGCCGGCCCACCCTGCCCCTGCTTATCCACCCACTCCCCCCACTCCCCACCGACACCCCACTTCCCCCCCCCCGAAAATATCTCCCC